>NW_018021045.1:59893-61868 GCF_002006095.1 Pseudomyrmex gracilis
ATATATTTGTACACGCATAGTTTCCGCACAAACATCCTGCGAATGGCTCGTATCGGCCTTATTTGATTCCTGTTAACAATTTCACGAGCGTCAAGTCTTTTTAATAGATGTTGATGTTGTTTTGAATCGGGTTCTTAACGGAATTAAAAATCTCTTGGTTTTGATCGGGCAAGTTTGAACCGTTCTGCAAGGTGTTGTGCAAATAATTTGAAAGCAATATCTTTTATCCAAACGTTTCGGTTTTTATTTCAAACCTTTTTCAGTAGATTACTGAAATTTGCATATTTCCATGTGTTTAAATTGGAAATAATCTTAATATAATTTTACAATTAAAATAATTTTACTGATACTTTGATAATGTACCTTTAGTGAAACAATCCCTCCTGATTTTTAATGACGAAGTGTAAAAGTTAAATTAGTCGTTGTCAATATTTTAAAATGGAAAATAGTCGTTGTGTGTGTTTATGTCACACACACACAGAAGCTTTGTCATTACTGTGTCAGGAACGAAGGTTTACAAAGGAAATACATTGAAATTTTGATAGTGACATCTATACAACGTGTTTATATTAATTTTGTATCAATTTATCTAGAATCGGTAAGTAAATGTCGTCTAACATTTTCGTGTCTTGCATAACGTTGATACTGTTATTATGTATTTTAATTTACATCTCTGAAATTAAGCGTTTGTAGTAATTAGGTTCTGTGTCAAGTATGTTAATTGTGTGCCAATTAAATGTATGTCCTGTGTTGAGTACATGTTCTGTTATTACTGAAGTTTTTTGATTGGTTTTTACATATTGCATGTGTTCTTTAATACGCGTTTGTAATTATCTTTTAGTTTTGTCTGGTGTAATTAGCTTCACATGTGTTACATGAGATGTTATATACTACGTTTTTCTTTTTGATTCGAAGTAATTTAGTTTTGTGCGTTGTGATGAATTTGTTCAGTTGGTTTAGGTTTCTATAGGAGAGTCAATATTGTTTGTCTTTTAAGTCAACGTTTAAAAATGATTGTATTTGTTCTGAGATTTTTGGAATGTATGGAACGAGAAATTGTGCGGTTCATCTTTATTGTCTTGTTCAATAAAATATTCTTTTGATTGAGCTTTGTTGTAAATAATGTTTTTAGTCTTTTGTTGATGGTGGAAAAAATAAGATCTATTGGATAATTATTGTCTATGAGAGTCTTAATGCAAAACGTTGTTTTTTTAAATGAAACTTTGGGTCTGATAATAAAATTGCTCTGTCAATCAATGTAATAATTGTACCGATTTTGTGGCACAAGGGGTTTTAAGATAGAAAATTCAAGTATCTCCCTGAAAATGTTGGTTTTTGGTACCAATCACATTTAATTGGCACACAATTAACATACTTGACACAGAACCTAATTACTATAAACGCTTAATTTCAGAGATGTTGCAAATTAAAATACATAATAACAGTATCAACGTTACGCAAGACACGGAAATGTTAGACGACATTTACTTACCGATTCTAGATAAATTTATACAAAATTAATATAGGCACGTTGTATAGATGTCACTATCAAAATTTCAATGTATTTACTTTGTAAACCTTTGTTCCTGACACAGTAATGACGAAGCTTCTGACATAAACACACACATAAACGACTATTTTCCATAGTAGCATCTTGACGCCAAGTACATAATAAAAGTATCCGCTGAATGAGTGTCATTGTCAAGACGCTACCGTGTACCTTATCTCGAAGTTTTACTCGGCGAGTCTTTGACATTAAATATTTCGTAAAAGAAACCATTAATGAAAAAATTAACCTTTCTTGTCTTAATAAATGTCACTACAAGCTTTCGATTGCAAGAAGTGCGAATCAAATTGGTTTAGTCAATCCAAAGATCTAAAATATTGGGCGGGTTCCGTTTGACCACAGTACGATTCGACACCGCTCGATTCGACACAGATTTATTCGACACCAAATTATTCGACACCGTACGAT
>NW_018021045.1:62238-64513 GCF_002006095.1 Pseudomyrmex gracilis
AATAATTTGGTGTCGAATAAATCTGTGTCGAATCGAGCGGTGTCGAATCGTACTGTGGTCAATAGAGTATCACCCTAAAATATTACACCTCAAAATGCAAGAATCTGTCACGAAGATGTTTCAGTTTTAAGACATTCAGTTTAGTCTCACGTACACAGAACCGCACACACATACACTCATAGTCGCGCTTGTGCTTGCACACGCGTTCAAGTCAGACATATTCAGCGCGTTCATATATTTGCACTTGCATATACTGTGAGTAAATAATTTTTAGAAGGAAAGAAGATTAAGAGAACTCGTATTTAGAAGATATATATATATATATATATATACATATATATATATTTTATATATAAAGATTTAATATTTTTAATAATATGTTCTTATATGTTGTTAATTTGTCGCTGCAATACTCCATCATTTAATATTTATAGTTTGTATATAATGAAATAGATAGGTACATAGTGAATAAAAGAGGGAGAGACAAGAAAAAGAGAATTAGCCAGATAAAGAAAGTAAGAGAGATTCGTATCGTTGTCTATCGTAAAATTACAGATTACGAGTCTCTCTTGCTCTCTTTCTCTCTCTCTTTTTCTCTCTCGCTCTCGCTCTCTCGTTTTTCTCGCGATCTCTCTTGGTTTTCATTTTCCCTCGCTGTCTTTCTTACTTTCTCTTTCGCTTTCTTTCGCAACCTATCTCTCTCCCTTGCTTTTTCTCACTCTCTCTTCCGCTCTCTCTCGATATTTATCTCGCAGAGAGAGAGAGAAAGAAAGCAAGAGTGCAATAGAGAGAGAGAGAGAGAGAGAGAGAGAGCAAGAGAGAGAAAGAAAGAGAGCGAGAGAGTAAAAGCGTAATGCAGTACATATTTTCTTTTATGTAAAAGTTTTTTCAATTTGATAAAACTTGATAATTATAACATCTCCCTTGTTTTTTTTTTGCTATAGTTTGTTACATATATAGTTGTTGCCATCTTAACAAAAACGAAGCAATATTATGAAGCATGTCAGTCTGTTCATTTCGTACAAACGAGGTTAATATGAAGAATAAACAAAACGACTAACAAGACGAGGTAGACGTCATGACTATTGATTCTGATGTAAGTACTTTTCTAAATAAGACATTTCACATACACACAAACAATCTTTCTTTCTCTTTCTTGCACTTTTTCTATCTTTTGTTCTGTCGTACCATCGCTCTCTTTCTCTTTCTTTCTCTTTTACTCTCTTTCTCTCTCGCTCTCTTTTTCTTTCTTTTCCTCTCACTTTCTTTCTCTCTCGCACTCTTTCTTTTTCTCTCGCTTTTTTGCTGTTTCGCTCTCTTTCTTTCTTACTCTCTTGCTTTCTCGCTCTCTTGCTCTCTTTTTCTCTCTCTCGCTGTTTTGTTCTCTCGCTCTGTTTCTGTTTCTCGTGCGTTCTATCTTTCTCTCTTTCTCGCTCTCTTGGTCTTTTTTCTCTTGCTCTCTCTCTTTTTCTCTCTTTCTCTCTTTTCTCTTTTACACACACACGCACACACATACGTTTGCTCTCTCGCTTTTGCTCTTTTTTTCTCTCTTTCTTGCTCTCCCGCTCTTTTTTCTCTCTTGCTCTCTCGCTTTCTTTTTCTCTCTTTTCTCTTTTACACACACACGCACACACATACGTTCGCGCTCTCGCTGTCTTGCTCTCTTTCTTTCTTACTCTCTTGCTTTCTCGCTCTTGCTCTTTTTCTCTCTCTCGCTCTCTCTTTTTCTCTTTTTTGTACACACACACACACACACACATACACACACACATTCTCTCTTTCTCTCTCTCTCTTTTATTCTCTTGCTCTTTCGCTCTCTTTCTTTTTCTTTCGCTCTCTCGCTGTCTCGCTCTCTTTCTTTCTTACTCTCTGCCGACGACCATTAAGAAAGCTTTCGCAAGAATAAGGTCTAGGGCCACCGGTTCGGACGGCATATCTATCAAAGTGATTAATGTTATACTGCCATACCTAACACCAATATTTGAGGATATCTTCAACTTCTCACTTATGTACGGAAGTGTTCCTGGGGTTTGGAAGTCTGCACTGATCACACCTATCCCTAAGATCAAGCATCCGATTTCTGCACAGCACTACAGGCCTATTGCGATATTACCAACAATTTCTAAGGCTCTTGAAAAGATTGTATCTGAACAGATCATCGAGTTCCTGGAGGATAATAATCTGCTGGATCGGTGCCAATTTGCATACCGCAAAAATTCGTCAACACAAACATGTGTTATCAGAATGCTGGATGACATTAGGCAGGCTGCAGATG
>NW_018021045.1:66118-76278 GCF_002006095.1 Pseudomyrmex gracilis
GATATACGCAGTGCACGATCACCAGATGAATTTAAAAACAGCTTCTATAAATATCTTTTAAGCGAATGATCTGATGTAACTTAATATGATTGCTGCTGGTAGATTGCTTTTGCCTAATTGTTCGTCGGACACACCTCTGACTTCTATTATTCATGCAAATATTAATTTCTATTATTGTCATAATAACTATCGCCATTGTAATTTAAGTTTTTCTTTACTATATAATTATAATGTACTAAAAACTAAATTGTATATAGCTCAGTACTTTTACAGTGCGCCTGAGGGGATACATCCCAGGGCGCTAAAATAAATATACGCTTTCTCTCTCTCTCTCTCTCTCTCTTTCTCTCTTTTTCTTTCTTTCTTTCCTCTTTTTCTATTTTACACACACACGCACACACATACGCTCCCTCTCTTACTGTCTCGCTTTTTCTGTCTTGCTCTGTTGCTCTCATGCTCTCTTGCTCTCTTTCTCTCTCTCTTTCTCTCTCTCGCTCTCTCTTTCTCTTTCTTGCTCTCTTGCTTTTTTTCTTTTACTCTCGTTCTCTCGCTGTCTCGCTTTCTTTCTCTCTCTCTTTTGCTTTCTCGCTTTCTCTTTCTCTCTCTTTCTCTTTTTCTCTCTTTCCTATTTTTTTCTCTTTTTTTGTTCCGCTTTCTTACTCATTTCTTTTCGCCCTCCACTTTCTTTCTTTCTCTCTTTTTCTCTCTCTCTCTCTCTCTTTTTCTGTTTCTCTCTTTTTCCTTCTCCTCCTTCTTTTTTTCTTTTCTTTGTACTGATCTGTCTCATCTTTTTCATGTAGACAGACGATTGGAACGATATATTTATATTTGAAAAAAGACATCTGCGTCGATCTTCTTCGAAACTTTTTTCAACTGTGTCGCCCGTTGTTTCAAGCTTGGATAATCCGGGAATTTCAAGTGTGCCTAACAACGGTAAGTATACGTTTGTGTGTGTGTGTGTGTGTGTGTGTGTGTGTGTGTGTGTGTGTGTGTGTACATATCAGATAGGTTCTTAGTAAGTATGTTATAACAATAAGGATTAAAGATTGGTCTACATTTTCCTATTTTCTTTAGATCTTGCCAGAGATGATAGATCGGTGAGTGTGCCTCCGGTCGCTTCTGTTTTGCAAACTTTTGGTAAGAAATATTATATTGTATTGGTTTTACATTTATTTTTACATTTACTTGGTCCTATATTTATTAATGTGATGTTGTAGATTAGCCTAAAGGAAGTAAATCTCTAGCGGCCTGTCCTCCCGCTAGAGATTTGCAACCTGCAGGTATCTATTTTTTTATTATTTTTTTAAGTAATATACATTTATTTGATTTTATGTTTATTTCTTTGTGAAATGTGTCTACTCCAGGTATTAAATTTTTTTTTTTTGGTTGTACACATACACACACACGCGCGCGCTCTTATGTATACATTTATATATTCTTTTTTTTCCTCAAAAATATATTTAGATCAGCCAAGAGGGAGTTCAAATATTTCTGTCGCCAGCAGTTCGGCTCCAGGTATTAAATATTATATTTTTTTGGTTGTACACACACACACACACACACACACACACACACACGCACGCTCTTATGTATACATTTATAACTGCAGGTATCTATTTTTTTATTATTTTTTAAAGTAATATACATTTACTTGATTGTATGTTTATTTCTTTGTAAAATGTGTCTACTCCAGGTATTAAATATTATAGTTTTTTGGTTGTACACACACACACACACACGCTGTTATGTATACATTTTTATAATCTTTTTTTTCCTCAAAAATATATTTAGATCAGCCAAAACAGAGTTCAAATAATTCTGTCGCAAGCAGTTCGGCTCCTGTAGTTAAGTATTGTTACTTCCTCTGTTTTTACATTATCATATATATTGTGACGTGGTATTCGCGCCGCTCTTTCTCCGTCACAAATGTCAACAGATTTTTGCGGGAGCCCGGGAAAACGAGCTGAAAAACGAGCGCCAAGATCCTCCAGAGAATAATTGCTTGCGTGCGTTAGCTTAGAATAATATTTTATTTTTATTTTCTGTATTATATGTCATTTCGGCGCCTCACCGTCCTGAGGACATCGTGGGATTTTCCGCCACGGACATCATGCGTTGCCCGAACGAGAGAGAGAGAGAAAGGAACAGAGGCGCGAACTCTCGCCTCAAGGTCACGCGGAGAGCCAGGGTAGGTGACTGCATGCAGAGGCCACAATGGAACATCGGCGCTTTAGCGTAGCAGAACGAGCGGAACGGCGAAACAAACCATCGACGATCCGGCCTTCGCCAAGATGTGCTGTGTTCCAGCCATCCTGCTGCATCCTGCAGTTTCACGGATTCGCTGCTTGTATCGTTACTGCATCTCCTGGAATGCTATTCCGCCCCGCTGCTTGCTGCTTTTGCTTATGCTGCTGTATCATAGTAATAGACACTGCAAACGTTCAAACTTCGCGGCCCGCTGATCCTGCCGCCTGCGAGCGAGCTTGCGAGCCGCGCCGCTGATCCTGAGACCTGATTGGCCCCGCGATCTACTCCACGCGACCTCAGCGCTGCCCGGGGTATCGACCGCTTATCGAACGAAATCTTCTTGCTCTTAGTCGCGAACAGCTGTGCGAGACACACGTATCTTTTCGGGCTCCCGTGCGTACGCGTATCTTCTGTGCCGCCTAATAAGTCTGCCGTACCGTGATTTTGGATTCGAGGCGAAGTGATTCTTGTCGAGAGGGTGACCCCGGCAGAGTCAAGGAGCGCTAAAAGAGTCAATCCGGACGGAGGAGACCGGGAAATGCTGGAGGACAACGGACGACGGTGAGGTGCCTGTTACTTTCCTGAACCACGAATCCGCGTTGCACAGGCCTTGTGTCGAGGCTGGTCGTCTATGTTTCGCGTTTTATTTGTGACGGCAAAGACGTACCCTTAGCCGTGGTCACGATAGTTTTTTGACAGCGGCAAGAATCGGGCTCCACGGAGCTTCGTGGCGGTAGTTTGTAGGTTTGTAGGTTAAGTGCATGTTTCGTAGTAATTTCGCGAATCAAAGTCATGCCCTGGAGTGGCGATCCGGCGCCAAGTAGCTTATGCGTGTTATTTGTGTCCGTCCGTTTATTTCCTTTTTTTTGTTTGTCTAGCGAGCATATTTGTGTATGTGTGCCGTGATTATCGTAACGTATCGCCCGCGTACCGTCAGATCTCGTCTACCGACGGCAATCATCCGCCGCGGTAAGAAATCGTCATAACAAAATCAGATTTTTCTCATGCGATCGGCTGGAGTAAAGTGCGTGCGAGTCAAAAGCCGTGCTGATCGGGACGGAATATTGTACCGAGCTAACGTGCAGATTAACGACAGTTTCAGGTGGTGAATTTTCAGGGCATTTATTGCCGAGCCATTTGCGAACGTACGGTAAATGCGTGTCGCATTTCAAGTGTATAAGTTGTCCGGGATTATTTGCGATCAAGTAACATATCGTACCGCCGATTTTGCTGGCGCCAAGATAGAGCGCGTCGCTAATTGTTTTGTGATAATTAAAAAGTAAAAGCAAACTCCGACGTCGCACCCACTTCGCTCTGTATCGCGAGTAGTTTCTTTCAAGTGCATGCGCGTAGAGTAAGAACTCGGCTCGACCTTATCTGAGGACCGCGAGACACGACACCGGCGAAGGCTGCGTGGCAAGGTAAACCGTCCGACCAAAGTGCGACCATCGGCAAAACAAGTAAGTCCGTGTTGATCTACGGCTTGAGAAAAAGGCGGCTGCACGCTATTTCCTTGCGGCGTATTGCCCCTTTAGCATACACCCTCTAGCTGCTTAGCCTGCATCTAGCTTTGCGCCCCGCGATTGCTATATTCTCGTGCCTGCGCTTGTTATCTTACGGCTGGAATCCTCGAGTACCGTCTCTCGTCCAGTACTTTTGCGGTATCGTTTCGATTCATTAATTTGTCTCTTTAATTCGCGTGATACGGTTTGTTAAATGTCAAAATTTGTTGTAGAGTCCGTATCTTTTTGTTTGTAATATTTTCGATTATACCGCCGTAGCTTATTCTGTCTCATATTTCTTTTACATTATTTCTTCAAGATCACGCATGTTTGGGGCGACGGTTTTCCTCACTAAGGGTAGCGCCGTTGGCGCCCCTTCTGGGGGAGAAAAAAAGAAAAAGCCAGCGAGGGAGCGTTCTCGCTCTTCAGCATTCGCTGGCTTGTCCGGGTCTCCACCTTCATCTGGGGAGGTGCAGGAGGACGCTTCCACAATGGCCTCCAGTACAAGTGGAGGCGCGGGACGTACAAAAAGACCGCCGACCACTGCCGAGTTTCTCGGCATCGTCGCAGCCGAACAACGTGCTTCGGCTGCAATGCGAGCGGAGGCGGTTTTGGAGCTGGAGGACGAATGCTGGCGCGACACCGTCCAGCTGCCGTCCTCCAGACTCTCGTGTCCGATTGCCTCCGCGGCGGAGATGGTGCAGAAGACGCACACAGCCGCGGAGGCCGTGATGAAGGTTGCCACCACGTCCAAGAATCTTGCCGGTAGGTATGTGAAGATTCTGAAGGACGTGGCGGCCACCATAACAGGATTAGGCGAGGGCATTGTTGCCCTCGCCTATGTGCCAGTAGAGGCGGCGAAGCCGGAGCTAGCCGGGCCTGGCGCGCTCGTTGATGAGCGCGTCAGGACCCTGGAGGAAAAGCTCCGGCTAAGCAAGGAATCGGGGAGGCTTATGGCCTACCGATACAAATAAGTTCGCGAAATGCTCGACGCGGCCTACGAGAAGGGTTTTTCCCTCGTAGGCGCGTCGAGGAAAGAGGTTGCGGACTGCGGGACGCAGGCCGGTCGGCCTGCGTTTGTTCCGCAGGCGACCGCGGCGATGACCCCGCCGCCGAAGAGGGACTCACGGGGGGTCCAAACAGAGGGGGGGAGCAAATGAGCCCTTTAAGAAAGATTCCCCTCTGGACCTCCCGGAGGACAGATGTGTCCGCCTTTTGGCGGACAAAATCGGGGAAGCCATGGAGGGGCGAATCGTCTCTCTCATTAGGAGAGAGCTCGCCCCTCAAATCTCGAGCGCGCTTGCAGCCGTACCCGCCCCGACCACCTGGGCGACGGTTGCGGGGCGCAAGGCGCAAAGGAGGGGAAAAACCCCTCTCTCCTGAGGAAAAACGACGCCCTCCCGCTGCTCCCGTTAGCGCGAGTCAGCGCACCGGAGGAGCGGAAAGGGCCCACCTCGGCAAGCTCCCCACTGGGGCTGCGGTCCTCCTTACCGTGGGAGAGGGCGGCAGTTATGCCGAAATTATGAAGAAGGCGGCGGCCGCCGTTAATTTAAAGGAGTTCGGAATTTCCGGCCTCCGGATAAAAAGGGCGGCCAATGGCGGCATGCTCCTCCAGGTACCCGGGCATGGAGGAGCCGAGAAGGCTGACGCCCTCGTTGAGAGGGCGTCAAAAGCGCTCGAAGGCGTAGAGGGGGTGAAATTTACCCGTCCCATAAAGCACGCGGAGGTTCGCGTGCGGGACGTGGTGCTCCCCCTCTCCGCGGAGGACATTGCCGCCGCATTAGCGGCGGCAGGTGGATGCCAGCCCAGTGAGGTTCGCACTAAGCTGGTTCGCTCCTCGCCCGTCGGGTACGGGACCTTATGGGCCCGTATGCCCTTGAGGGCGGCCCGGCGGGTAATAGGGGCAAAAAAGATTGAGGTGGGGTGGTTTAGTCTCCCCGTCAAAGCGCTGGTAGCACAGCGTATGCAGTGCTATCGGTGCCTCGAGTACGGGCAAGTGGCACGCAAGTGCTCCGGTAAAGATCGGAGCACGGCGTGCTACCGATGCGGGAGGGATGGCCACCTCGCCATCTCATGTAGGGCTGCCTCCAGGTGCACTTTGTGTGCGAGCCGGGAACAGTCTGCGAACCACCGATGGGTGGCGCAAGCTGTGCCCCCATGCCGGCAAAAACAATAGCCACCAGGCGGGGCGCCGGAGTTCCGGCGCCTCCGCTGCCACCCGGTGGCAAGTGGCGGTGCCTGACACCTCCCCGAAGAAGAGGAGGAAGCGGCGGGCCCGCAGTGCCGGGTCCGGCGGGGACTCCTCCGGCTGGGAGGAGGACAGAGAGGGGGTTTACCTCCTTTCTCCGGTGGAGAGCTTGGCCCGGCTGTGGCCGGAGGAGGGCAAAAGGCGGGAGGACATCCCTCCCGCGTCCGCCCCCTCTGAAAGCACAAAGCCCGCCGCGGGAAAAAGGGGGAAGGCCATTGGGGCCTCTGCCCCAAGCGAGGAATCTTCCAATCTCCGGGAACAGCCGGAGACCGGGGAAAAGGGGAGTGGGGACGGCGCGATGCCTTTCCCTTTCCCCAAAAGTAAAGTGCCTGGGACCAGAGTCCGCAAGGCCGCTGGCTCCCGGGCAACAAAAGGTGCGGCGCCCAAAGCGCCGGATTTAAGGGGAGGCTCCACTAAGGAGCCCTCCCCCAAGCGGCAGAGANGNGGCAAGTCAGCCTCCCCTTCACCGGGAAGGCAGAAGCCGGGACCTAAGTCCTCCAAGTCGGGCACGTAAACTCGGCTTGGGGGCAGTACCCGTGCTTGGGGTGGAGGAATCACGGCTCGGGCGTGACCCCCGGACCTAGCCCCAGTCATGAGGCTGCTTGGTCGCAAGTGAGGGATACGAAGAAATGCATTGACCCCTCCTGACTTCGGTCACGAGGGGCGGGGACTTGGCGCGGCAAGTTGGGGAACTTGCCGCGCCATTGCACGAGTCCCCAGGGAGGGGCGGCTCGAGGAGGGCTATGGCCCCCTCCTCCTGCCGCAACCCCAAAGGCGACGGCGATAGGAGGCGCTGTTCTTTGGGGACAAGTCTTGAACTAGGGTGGGCCTGGAGATGCAATAGCCTACCGGCTGCCACAGGCTCCCCCATTATGTCCGGTGGAGGCCATTGAGGGGTTTTAGTGGGTGCGAGTCTCACACTCCCCGCCCAAATCTCCACAAGGCGGAGTTGCATAATGCATTTCCCCTCATAAAAAAAAAAGATAGACAGATAGATAAAAAGATAGATAGATAGATCCCTTTCGAGGGTGTGCCACCTTGTTGTGGTGGAGGGGCTTAAATGCCGTGCTGATCCGTGGAGCTATGCCGGCGGTAACTTCGGTTCCTGGCAGAATCACCCTTGCCGGACAGGTCCACGGGGAGCGGCCAGACCAAGAGCGCACCCGGGCAGGCCGGGCTCGTCAGCCCTGTGTGGGCAGCTGGCCTAGGAAAAGGAAAACTCCGAAATTAAACCACTCTTCTAAATACTATGAGTATGAGTTCTGAAGAAGAGATAGACTTAGTGGCCCAAAGTGATTGGACACTCAGGGCCCGGCGTGGAGGTGTTGCCGTCCCAGGCACCCCTATGTCGGTATCCCGTGATGGGCTACCCTCCGCCTGCACCGCAGGGGCGGGGGGAGAAACCTCGACTGCGAAGAAGCGGTCCGACGTTCTCGCGCTTGACGCGCGAAGAATGTTTGGGGCGCCGGTCTCTTCCACTAGAGCTAGCGCTGGTGGCGCTCTCCTTGGAGGAGACAAAAAGAAGAAGCCGGCGAAGGAGCGCTCTTGCTCCCCACCACTCGCCGGCTTGTCCGTGTTTCCACTTTTTGAGGACACTGACAGCGCAATGGAAGTGCAGGAGGACGCCTCCACACCGGCCCCTAGCACGAGTGGGGCCGTGGGAAGACCGCCAACCGCTGCCGAGTTTCTTGGCATTGTTGCGGCCGAGGAACGAGCCTCGGCTGCGAGGCGTGCGGAGGCGGTTTTGGAGCTGGAAAACGCATGCTAGCGTGACACCGTTCAGCTGCCGTCCTCCAGGCTCCTATGTCTGGTTGCTTCCGCGGCAGAAATGGTGCAGAAGACGCACACAGCCGCGGAGGCCGTGATGAAAGTGACCACCACGTCCAAAAACCTTCACGGCCGGTACGTGAAGATACTGAAGGACGTGGCGGCCACCATAAAAGGATTAGGCGAGGGCATTGTTGCTCTTGCCTATGTGCCGGTGAAAGCGGCGAAATCGGAGCTGGCCGGGCCTGGCGCGCTCGTTGATGAGGAAGTCCACGTGCGGGACGTGGTGCTTCTTCTCTCCGCGGAGGACATTGCCGCCGCACTAGCGGCGGCAGGTGGTTGCCAGCCCAGTGAGGTTTGCACTGGGCTGGTTCGCTCCTCCCCCGTCGGGTACGGGACCGCCTCGTGGGCTCGTATGCCCCTGAGGGCAGCCCGGCGTGTTGTAGGGGCGAAAAGGATAGAGGTGGGGTGGTTTAGCCTCTTTGTCGAGGCGCTGGTAACACGGCAAAAACAGTGCTATCGGTGCCTCGAGTACGGCCACGTGGCACGCAAATGTTCCGGTGTAGACCGGAGCAGGGCGTGCTACCGATGCGGGGAGGACGGCCACCTCCCCATCACATGCGGGGCTGCTCTTAAGTGCACATTATGTGCAAGCCGGAAGCAGCCAGCGAACCACCGGATGAGCGGCGCAAATTGCGCCCCCATTTCGAAAAGAAACATAGCCGCCAGGCCTGGCGCCGGAGTTTCGACGCCATTGCTACCACCCGGTGGCAAGGAAGGCGGGGATGCAGCGGTACCTGACCTCTCCCCGAAGAAGAGAAGGAAGCGGCGGGACCGGATTGCCGGGTCCGGCGAGGCCTCCTCCGGCAGGGAGGAGGATGGAGAAAGGGTTTACCTCCTCTCCCCGGAGGAGGGCATAGCCCGGTTGTGGTCGGAAGAGGCTGAAGGGCGGGAGGATGTCCTTCTTCCGTCCGTCTCCTCTGCGGACACGGAGCCTGCCGCTGGAGTAAAGGGAAAAGCCGCTGCGTCCTCCGCCCCAAGTACAGGGCCCTCCGGTTTCCGGAATAAACCGGAGACTGGGAAAAAGGAAAGTGGAGACGGCGCGATGTCTTCCCCTTTCCCCAGAAAAAGTTTGGCCAAGGCCAGAGACCGCAAAGTCGCAGGGCCCCGGACATCAAAGGGTGCGGCGCAAAAAGCGCCGGGTTCAGAGAGAAGCTCCACTAAGGAGCCCTCCCCCAAGCGGCAAAGGGGAGGCGAGTTGGCCTCTCCTCCACTAGGAAAACAAAAACCGGGACCTAAGTCCTCCAAGTCGGGCACGTAGGCTCGGCTTGGGGGCAGTACCCGTGCTTGGGGTGGAGGGGTCACGGCTCGGGCGTGATCCCTGGACCCAGCCCCTGTCAAGGGGCTGCTTGGTCGCGGGTAAGAGATACGAATAAATTGTATTGACCCTCCTGACTTTGGTCACAAGGAGCGGGGACTTGGTTTGGCAAGTTGGAGAACTTGCCGCGCCATTGCACAAGTCCTTAGGGAGAGGCGGCTTGAGGAGGGCTATGGCCCCCTCCTTCTGCCGCAACCCCAAAGGCGACGGCGATTGAGGGCGTTGTGCTTTGAGGACATGTCTTGGACTTGGGGGGGCTTGGAGACGTAAAATAGCCTTGCGGCTGCCACAGGCTCCTTCAGTAATTCCGGTAGAGGCCATTGAGGGGTTTTAGTAGGTGCGAGTCCCACACTCCCCGCTTAAATCCCCACAGGACGGTGGTGCATAACGCATGTCCCCTTATAAAAAAAAAGATAGATAGATAGATAAATAGAGAGAGTGAGAAAGAAAGAGAAAGAGAGAGAGAGAGAGAGAGAGAGAGAGAGAGAAAGAGTGAGTGTGTGTGTGTGTGTGTGTGTGTCTGTGTGTCTTTGTCTGTGTCTGTGTCTGTGTCTGTGTCTGTCTGTTTATCTGTTTGTCTCTATCTTTTTTTCTTTTTGCCTCTTATTTTTTCCCATAAAATGTTTTTTTAGAAAAATACTTATATCAAAATCGTCATTTATGTCGTTTTTATAAATATACATTTTACCTTGTTTTTATAAATATACGAATCAGAATCGTTCAGGATCGATTCTATTAATCTTGATTGGTATTTCTTTATCGCGTTTGGTCGTTTCGATTACGTTTCTCGGATGCGTTTCTCGATTCATATCGTATGTACAATACCTGTCATCGTAGTGACAGATTGTGTAAAAAAAACCTGTGCTTCCCCGATAGCAAAACGTGCAATCGCACGCGAAGGCACACCGTGCAGTCACGGCGTGCGTTCACAGTGGCATCTCTGTGCAATCACTGCATGGAAAACGCCATCATAACCGCACAGAGAGCGCACGTGGTGAATCACAGCGCCGTGCTCGCA
>NW_018021045.1:78108-84092 GCF_002006095.1 Pseudomyrmex gracilis
GAATCGTACGGTGTCGAATAATTTGGTGTCGAATAAATCTGTGTCGAATCGAGCGGTGTCGAATCGTACTGTGGTCAATAGAGTATCACCCAAGTTTGTCTTATCACTCGTCAAGTTTCAGCAAAACAAAAAACAAAACTTGTTTATCTGGCGTAATGCCAGACGTTCATTGTGTTGCCTATTATAATAAAATTACATGGAATTATAATTTACACTTTTTTTATTCAAGCTTCAGAAAATATTGAAGAAAATTCAGAGGTCGACAAGCAGGACAAGGACAAGCATTCGGATTATGATTTTATGTTGCCTATTATCTATTACAATAAAATTACATAGAATTATAATTTACACTTTTTTAATTCAGGCTTCGAAACATATTGAAGAAAATTCAGAGGTCGACGAGCAGGACAAGCATTCGGACTATGATCTCGAACCGTACGAGGAGTCAGTGATCGAGGAAAACCATTTAGAAGAAGAGATTTTTAAGAGAGAAGAAACAAATTATGAGGAAGAAGACATTAATTATATTTTAACGCAGTCCGATCTCGAAAGAATCGACACATTGTCGACATACAAGGTAGTCGCGGGCTAAACTTACATAGTGACACAGAAGGATTAGACAAATCATATTTACCATTTGTAGATAACACAAGTTCTCAGCTTTTGTCTGTAGCACGTGACTTTGATTCTGATTTGATTTAAAATGTATGTATTATAACATATCTCATTATAATTCCTCAGTGTAGCAACATATTGTTTAATATTTTTTTTTGTTATGTTTCACTAAACATAGCAAAAACATGTGAATCTGTCTAGGGAATTAATTATTCATTCTTATAAATATTCCTTTTCCTGTCTTTTATATATCCTTATATATAATTCTTAGATAAGAATATATCTAATTATGATTGTTTTCATTACAGAAACAAAGAAAGAATTAAAATCGGTAACGACTATTATTTTTTTCTTTGTATCAGGGAATCGTTTGCAGGGATGTCGGAAAATAATTAATGATTTTATTTTTATATGAAATTTATATATTTTTTACTTCTATTTTATTTAAGAAATTTTAACTTACATATTATAACTGCAATATATTTTATGACGTTAATAGTGTTTTCACTGTATGAACACTGATAAGCAATATTATGTCAACTCACATCGGTGTGAGTACAGATACGAAGATTTTTGAAGATTTTAGACCAATTTTATAAAATTTATCAAATTAAAATATTTCAATATTTGTGTTACAATTTAAGTCTTAGAGTACTATTAAAAAAACATTTTTTGATTGAGAGATACTACATAAAGAGACATACTACATATTAACAACTATTCTGAAAGATTTATGACTACATATCCTAAAGATACTAACACTCGTCCTAGTTTTTACAGTCTCAATAAATTGTCCAAATATATTAAAGTCCAAAAAGATCCTTTACCATCATCCTCCCGTCCTTTCATTGTTTACAAAATCAAATGTCGTGATTGTGAGGCTTCATATGTCGGTCAAACAAGTAGAATGTTAATGACTAGAATAAAAGAACACAAAAATCATATCAATAGAACCTCCACACAGAATTCAGTGATCACAGAACATAGAGTTAATTTCTCACATGAATTTGACTGGNATTGTGTTGAAATCTTAGACAGTGAAAGATCTTATTACAAGCGTTTGATCTCAGAGACTCTGTACATCAAGAGTCAAAGTCGCGGGCTAAACTTACATAGTGACACAGAAGGATTAGACAAATCATATTTACCATTTGTAGATAACACAAGTTCTCAGCTTTTGTCTGTGGCACGTGACTTTGATTCTGATTTGATTTAAAATGTATGTTTGCTTCACATCTCTCAGTTAGTAAATCGTTCCTGTTAAGATGTGACAGCCTTATGTGTTTGCGACACACATCTTCATTACGTATATCCATCTATTTACTCATTGTAAGTTTTTTATCATCTTTTATTCATGTATTCTTTACTAGTTCATGATTATTATAATTTTTCTTATAGAATTTATATTGATAAAGACCCGATTCAAGGGTCGAAACGTATATACACACCACATATATTCGTCAATAAATATTTTTCACCTTACACTTCAACATCCGTGTTTGCTTCAAACTGCCGTATCAACATTTCCTTATTTTGAATGATTTTGGAGCATTTTATTATCTAACATATTTTTAAAAGTTGCTTGGTTCTTAGGGGAAAGGAACATGGTGACTTTGGTTGACCTTGAAAAAATGTCCTTAAGGTCAGGTCAAGGTTACCCTAAACTTTTTAAATAAAAACTTTTAATTTTTATTACATAGTCATGTAGCTGACTTCAAGACCTTTTTAAAACACTATAATAAAGTATTTTTTTATTAAGTATTGTACAAGTCATAAAACTTGAAAATTGACAAGTTAACGTTGAAGTAACAGTCAACCCATTATTTTAAAGCAATTAACTCTAAAATGAAAAAAAAGATGATGACAGTGGTTAACACGTTGTCCTCAAGCTCAAGTTAAGGTTGATCTTAAAGTTTTTAATACATAGTTTATTCTAATTCTACTTTTAGCGCTACCCAGAAATAACGACGTAGACGTAGTAGTTTTCTATTCTCTTTGGGGTGCTTTATTAGTGTAAGTTCCCCTTGCCTCTCACGAGCCGAGCTGTTTCATTGCGGCAGTCGTATTTCCTGTCAGAAAGTCACAGACTTTTTTATCGGAGTAACTGTTCGAAATTATTTCCATTGACGCGAATACATAACTCTAACCTATTTTTGAAATGTCTGACTGTTTTAAGTAAGACAGCTTGCGGTATGCTCATGCAAGCTACTTGTATTCTTTTTATTATATCTTCTCTAGTTGTAGGTCATGCTCGTAGACCACATTTTTTATATACCCCCATAAAAAGAAGTCGGGTAAAGTCAGACCAGGAGATCGTGGAAGCCATGCAACGGGTCCACGTCGTTCAATCCACCTGTCATTGTATTTTTGATCCAGATAAGCCCTCACTGTTGCCGCATAATGAGGTGGCGCTCCATCCAGTTTTATCCACATTCTCTGTCGTGTGTGGAGATTAACATCTTCAAGTAATTGTGGTAAACAATCCCTGAGGAATTCCATAAAATTGTGTCTATTGACATTTCCGTCAGAGAAATAAGAACCAATCAAGTAACCATTTATAATTCCACACCAAATATTTACACACCAACGATGCTGATTATCTACTTGTCTATACCAATGTGGATTAACATTCGACCAATAATGACAATTATGTCTATTCACTTTACATTATTTTTGAAAAATTCTCAAGATCGTTGTTCTTGGAACGCCAATTTCTCTCACCATAACCCGACTACTTACATGAGGATTAAGATGAATACCTGCTAACATAACGAGCACACGCATATCGTCTTTATTATATTCACGATGTGATCATTGACGCCTTAAATTGCCTTGACGAGCTTTTTGTTCGAGGTTCCGGATTACAGAATGATTCGGATGTCGTTCTCTTTCGGGATAACGATTCCGGTAAACTCGCGAAGCTTCATGATAATTATCCGTTCAAGCAACTTTTGTCTGAAATATATTTTTCTCTTAACCTAAAGGATTGTGAGATAATCCAGCGGATTGATTAAAATGGTCTACCCTGTATATTCTTTAACTTATCGATCAAGTATGTGCTGATCTCTTTCTTTTCCAATATTGTCCATAACCTTTCTCTGTCTACATTGTCAAAAGCTGCTCTAAAATCTATACATAGCGCGTACACTTTTTTCTCAGTTTCTTTTTTTTCTTTGTCTTTTTGTACAATGTAATTCAAAATGTAAATGTTGTCCATAGTTGATCTTCCATTTCTGAAACCCATTTGACTTTTTAAGAATACCTGCTTTTCCTCTATTTCCTCTTCCAATTTTCTTCTAATTATTTCAGCATATATCTTGTATACTGTGCATAGTAGCGAGATTCCTCTCTATAATTCCTCACAACATTTTGATTATCTCTTTTATATAACGGAACTATACCGCTTTTCTTTTACTCATCCGGAATTTTAATCTCCTTCCATACTTTGTTTATACCCTCTATAAGCCCTTCCTTTACTATCTCTTCTTCAAATCTTCAGGCCTTCATTGGGATCTCGTCTATACTTGCTGCTTTATCCAACTTCAGTTTTTTAACTATTTCTTTAAGTTCTTCTTCATTCAGATTATCCATCCGGGAGCTCTTGTTTTTCTTGAGCTTCTTATTCCATTGTATCATCTTGATTTCTCCTTTTTACACTCTCTTCTTCTACTAACTCTATCTCTTCTTCTCTTAATGAATCCATGAAATGCTTTTGCCATATTTCTTCTATATTTACCTCTTTCCATTCTTTCTTTTTTTTCTTCTTATTTATAAACTTCCATATATCCGCTTCTTTTTTACTATTTCTCAAAGTTATTTTTCTTTTTTGCTATTATCCTTTCTTTTCTTCTCAAAGATATTCCGTAACTTTTTTATCTTTTCCACGTAACTATTCTTCGAGACCTTCCCTTTTTTCCATTTTGTGTAACTTTTTGTTGTGTTCTTTTTTCTTATTGTACACTCTTTGTCCCACCAGTCCTTATATCCTAATTGTCTCCTCTTCCACTTTTTTTTATATGTCATGGCCCTTTAAATTAAATTCCTTAATTATTTCTATTTCTGATTTATCTGCTAGGATTCTGAACCCACTTTCCATCCTTTTTTTCTAAAATTTCTTGTATTTCTTTACCGCCTCCATATCTTAGCATATCACTTTTTCTGTTCTTCGGATCTTGGACTTCTTTTTCCGTTTTTTTTATCTTCTCTTCTTAAATCTTCTTCATTTCCCTTTTCTTTTTCTCTAACTTCTTTCTCTTCTATTTCCAAACACACAGGCATGTGATCTGAGTCCATCCTTTTATTTTTAAATCTACGATCTCATCTTACACTAGGTCATTTACAAAGATATAGTCTATCACAGTGCATCCTCTAGTTTCTACATATGTAAATTCTCTTTCACAGTCACCACTTGTTTTCTCATTTAACACATTTAAACCACTCTCTTGCATTAATTCTATAAATTTTCTACCATCATTACCTATTACTTTATTTTGATTTTTCCTCTCTGTATCCTTTTCTTCTTCATTGTCTCCTAATATTCCAATTCTTATATGTATATCACCTCCTAGAATTATCCTATTTTCCTTAAAATTCTCCACAATCCTCTATATCAATTTACTTAACTCTTTACCATTTTTTTATTTATTAAGAATTGAAATTAATTTGTAGCGTTTTTTTACTAAAAAAATTATTTATTTTAAATGAACATAAAAAAATACATTACTTAAATTATTGTCTATTGCTCTCTACTACTTTTGACCATTTTTCGGGCAAGGAACAAATACCGTGTCGGAAGAACGCTTTGTCTTTAGATGCAATCCACGAATCAACTTATTTTTGACAATTTTTGTAAGAAGTAAACTTCTGCTTAGACAGGCTATGAGCCATCGAACAAAGCAAATGGTAATCAGAAGGAGCAACATCTGAAGAATACGGCGGGTGGGATGGGACTTCCCATTTAAGTGTTTCCAGGTATATTTGTACCGGTTTTGCGACGTGCGGACAAGCATTGTCGTGCAGCAAAATGACTATGTCGTGTCTTTTGGAGTATTCCGGCCGTTTTTCTTTCAATGCACGGCTCAAGCGCATCAATTTTAGTCGGTAGCGATCCCCAGTTATGGTTTCATTTGGTTTCAGCAGTTCATAATAAATCACACTTCTCTGATCCTACCAAATACAGAGCAGGAGCTTAGACCCATGAATATTTGGCTTTGCCACTGATGTTGATCAGTTGGCCGAGCTTAACCCATGACTTTCTGCGTTTCGGATTGTCGTAATACACAGTTTGTCCGGAAAGTTCCCGGACTGATTTTTTCTAGCGCGGGTAAGCGGCGCTATCGAGCGGTCAACGCTGGAACTACTTAGTATAG
>NW_018021045.1:84717-86291 GCF_002006095.1 Pseudomyrmex gracilis
CCTTGAAGTGTAAACTTGTTTAATAAACCATATCTTTCATTTTCGATTTTTAATTCACGTAGTCCGGGAACTTTCCGGACAAACTGTGTAGATCTATTTTTCATTATCGGTGACAATTTGATGCAAAAAAGCTTTTCTTTTCTCCCGTTGAAGCAGCAGTTCACACGTCAAAAAACGCCTTTTAATGTCCCTTGGTTTCAATTCATATGGGACTCAATGTCCTTTCTTCTGGATCATGCCCAAACATTTAAGACGTTTTCCTACCGATAAGTTAACTCCCAATGATATAGACAATTCTTGGGGTGTTTGACATGAGTCTTTATTGAGCAATGCCTCTAAATCATTATCTTCAAATTTTTTGGCTGGCCAGGTCGCTTCTTGTCATCCAAGTCAAAATCACCAGCTTTAAAACGTGCAAATCACTTCCGACACATTTGCTCAGCTAGAGCATTATCATACACTTTCACTAAAATACAATGAGCTTCAACAGCACTTTTGTTTATATTAAAGTAATGAAGTAAAAATTCCCGCACAAACACTTTATTCGGCACAAATTTTGACATATTCAATAAATTATAAAGTGTTGTTATTTACGATTTAAAAAAAGGTTATGTAAAGCAAATGACGTCCAATGACAACTGTTTCACGATGAATACATTGCTGTAAGTAACAACGAAATACTGTACTACCTACGCCATCTCTTGTAAAACGCTACAAATTAATTCCAACACCTATTTTTTTCAATGGTAACACTGTGTAGCGGCGAATATTTCCTAAGCATACCTGTTACTTAATTATTTAGATCGGCTATACTTAGTATAATTTTAAATAATAATTTTTAATGAGTGTAAAACAATAATTCGAATAAATATTTGAAGTCTTGTTAAAATATTAACTATTAATATTACTGCCGCACCTGTTATTATATGCTATTTGAAAAATCTGAATCTAGTACTATTTTCAATATCTCATAGCATATTTTTGGAGTGATCCTCCAGTTTGGTTTCTTTACTCTCTTGTGTGAGTTCGTCTAGATCTAACTGCAAGCCAATGTCATCATCAACATTAGCGCGTTTGTTTTTTTCCACAATCACTTTATCAGAATCATTATAATTTGAAGACAGCATTTTTAAAGCCTTTAACATATTTGCATTGTTATCTGTGGTGATGGCGTATATTTCATGCATATGTATGTTGTTACTGTTACGTTCTGAGCTTATGGTTACGGTCGGGCATTAGTGGTAGTACGCAACAAACGCACTGACACATTCAAACAAACGTGAAGTCTATCCCGGCACACTGACACAGATAAGGAAGTCAGGAATACGCGGATCAAGCAAGACAGTTCGGCAACGCAGACAGGCCAATGGAGTTACCCAATTTTTCTCTGACTAACGTATTCTCACTCGTCGGTTCCTTTTTAGGTCTAAGACGCAAATCTCAATTACCAAGGACGGAACCACGCAAATTAACGAGGAATGAACGGGTGTATAATGAGTGTGATTGGGTGATACTCTATTGACCACAGTACGATTCGACACCGCTCGATTCGACACAGATTTATTCGACACCAA
>NW_018021045.1:86725-89107 GCF_002006095.1 Pseudomyrmex gracilis
TTTCGTGTCGAATCGTACGGTGTCAAATAAATCGGTGTCGAATCGTACGGTGTCGAATCGTACGGTGTCGAATAATTTGGTGTTGAATCGATCGGTGTCGAATCGTACTGTGGTCAAACGGAACACGCCCAGTGTGATTTACTAGTAGACTGTTAGTTAGACAAGGTCCATAAGAGTTAAATTAATTAAAGCCGGATTTTGTTATAAAAATATTAGCATAATCGTTTATTCAAATAAAATTGTTAATATTATAATAAAAATCGAAGAAAAGACATGAGTAAGCTTCGTATAAGCTTGCGTTAAATTGACACGTACAGACGGTTCGGGTTCGATAATGTATCTTACCGATAACATTTCTTTATAATTGTTACGATCGGCGGAATGTTTAACTGGAGTGAGATCAAGACCATTGAGCTAGATTAATAGAGAATCTCGAGTCCAGAGCGTGTTTACAAGAAATCATTTTTTGTCAAACTACATTAGTTACTTACGGATTGTCGGTCGGATCCGTCTCCGCAAGAAATCGAAAAATGAGAGGGTCTATTGTTCGGAGGATTCTACTTTAACATAGGCGCTGTTCATTTGACTATAAGTAGCAAATCGAGATAATCAATTAAGAGTAGATAACTATTATTGAATAATTGATTGGATAAATGTTTACGATTGTTATTACAGTACACGGAATTGTAACGTTACGTTGTGTATTGAGAATCAGAATTGGTTGTAAGAATTGATGATCCTGACTGCTACTCATGGCAAAATACACAATATGTATGTGTCTGTATTAGTAAGACTTACAATGTATGTAAAAAAATGAGGGATGTCCTCCGGTTCAATATGATAAAATCTAATGAATATTTAAGAACGGCGAAAATGAACCAATGTTCAGGGTGTATCGCAAATAAAAATAACAAAAAAATTTTTCCTTTCGAAACGTTTCGACTGTTTATTCAGTCATCCTCAGTCGTAAGACTATGAACACTTCACAAAATGAGGTTTACATATATTCCTGTGTGTCTATGATGTTAGGAAATCAGTCACACACTGAACTCAGTGGACTATATGGAAACTGGACTATATTTATTTTGTGAAGTGTTCATAGTCTTACGACTGAGGATGACTGAATAAACAGTCGAAACGTTTCAAAAAGAAAAATTCTTTCGTTATTTTTATTTGCAATACACCCTGCACATTAGTTCATTTTCGCCGTTCTTAAATACTTACAATGTACTCGGTGATATATTTTGCGTAATAGCGGTGCTGGTAACTGGCAACGTCGCTCGGTGTTTGGTCATAGGTATTTCGCTTGGATTCGCGCTGCTCGCGGATGATTGGAAGTGGAGTCGGCGGCGCACTCAGAAGGTTTGACAAATGAAAAGGTGCAAACTTTCCTTGATTTAACGGAGTGATCGAGTGATTGTTAGTCACTGACTCTACCGCGCAAAGCTGTTCTCTGACAAATCTCAACTGTATTGAAGATCAAAGTGTGGTGAAAACTGCGTAGCGATTATCGAGCGTGGATTGTGGATCCATGCTTTTATACATGCTGGTTGATTTCCCCTTTTCCATCGTTCTTTCTGGAAATTCCGACCTCTCGTTTGTTGACTTCCGAGGCGAAGACCTTTCCCCTTTTGTTCAATTCTCCGGATCAATAGGATTATCATTTGTTTAGATCTCGCTTATTGATACGTGCCCTATCTTGTTTACGTCTGCGAGTTGCAGCTCTAACCACTCGACTTACGACTTTCCTTCTAGAGTTACGAGAGCTGTGGCGGTTTGTCGGGAATTGCGAGTATCCACACTTATACAAAGGACTATTGTCCGTTAAAAATTTTCTCTTAGAAGTCGATAAGATTTGTTTATTAATCCAGGTGCTCTAGGCTCGATTGTGTATAGTGCGTTGTTCGGCGCGAGTTTGTCTGTCTTATCTCGGCTATCGTTTCTTTCTTCAGGAATTTGTTACAGATATTATTCCTTAAGACTACTGCTAGACTTAATAATTATTTTACATTGCAAAATAAAGGAGACCGTGAAGACCAGGACGTAACATAACGATTACATATATTTCTCATAATCGTAGATAATATGCTTCTGCAAATAAGGATTACAGAGTATAGATTAAATAAATAATATTTCTTTCAGCAAAATATGCAACAAATATTATTACCTATACATAATTTTATGTATAGTTTGTTGTATGTATAGTATATATAGTTGTTTTTTCTTTAATTCGGCAAGACCTTAAGTTCTAAGCATAATTTTTGAGTTTCTACTATACAAGGTGTGATCAAAAAGGGGAGCGTCCCGTTTGCCCACGTTGCGATTGCCCACAGTCACTATTGCCCACGTTGCAATTGCCCACGTTGCGATTGCCCACGTTGC
>NW_018021046.1:0-5353 GCF_002006095.1 Pseudomyrmex gracilis
GACATTTTACATATTTTATTTGGTTTTTATAAACTTTAGAACATTCTTAAAGCTGGAAAATACTTGATTTCATCCATTTCAACAAATGTTAAAAATCGATTTTTATCAATTTTGTCCAGTTTTCGCCCACTGTGCGACGTTTCGTGAACATTACAGCTCACTTCATCAGGGTTTAAAGAGCAGCCTGATACTGTATTAGGATGCGTTCCGAGTTATGCATAAAATGCATAAAGTGCATTACTGCTCAGTGATGAAAGATTTGACCGGCCAGCACCAAGAGTGGGAGCCACTGGGAGACGCACACACGTGACGTCACGCACACGGATGGCGGTTCGCTTGTGTGCGTGCTTTCAGTGGCTTCCACCACCTCAGTGCTCTTGGTGCTGGCCGATCAAATTTTTCATCACTGTTCTAGTTTCCACCGAAGCATTAATTCACACCTAATGCGACGTAGAATCAAATTTAAGTCGATGGAAACCTGTCAAATTGCGCTGATTTCGCTTCCGCTTCGATCTATAAGTACTCTACTTCCAATGGAAACGGAACACTAAATTTAATCCGTACCGGAGTGAAACCGAATTGAGGGTTTCGGTGGAAACTAGACCACTGTTACTGCTGTGCAGTGCTTTGAAATCGTTCCGTTTTGTCAATGCGCATAAAGCGCTTCAGTAATTCGAAACGATTTTCTGTGCATCTGTGCGCTTTAAATCTTTTTTGAGATTACGTTACGTTTATGTTCCAACAATAGACGATGTACGAGACGTTAATAAACAAATTCCAATTGTCATATCTGTGTTGATGCTTTTAAAAACATTGAAAGCGATGACTCCGGATCAAGCAACAGTGAAAATAAAAATGGTATCAAAGATATTTTTAGTGACATATGCAAACGTTGTATTCTATATTAATAATAAATAATTATTTATTTATCATTAATATAGAATACGACTTACGTCACGTGAAGAAATAAGTGCAAATAAAAAAATTAAATACTTCTGTTTATACGCATTCGACAATTTTGTATAAACAGAAGCACTGAAATTCTATAGTTAAACTTTACCGATTCTGGCGTAAGTTAATTGTCCGCATAAACAAGGTTTTAGTTCTTCTGATTTAATCAATGTGCACAGAGAGAACAGTTCCTGTAGATTTAACAAAGTTTGTTAAATCCAAACAAATTATTTCATTCGAATAGTCCAAACAACCTTGATTTTGAACTAAACATTCCGATTGTTTAAATTTTAAACAAAGTATTTTGTTAAGTTAAATAAATCTAAAACTTCAATAAAAAAACCTTTTCGCGACTTGCGCCCTCACACAACTTCGAGATTTTACTCAAAATAAAGTCCGCAAGACTACTTGTTTCTTACTAAAATGTGATTATTTTTATATACTTATTCTCAAGCTATCCTATACGCATTTTATTTATTATTTCTTTAAATTATTAGTTTATTAAAAATATTGCAGTGCAATGTATCTACAACAATAGATAAAAATATTTTGCTTATTATTATTAATTATTTATTATTATTATAATTTAAAGTACATTTTTACAACGCGAAATTTTTTGTCTCAAACAATGCTATATTTAAATCAAATATATTTTATGTTACATTTATGTTACAAAATAATTGTTTTTATTAAATAATGCTTATTAAAACCAAATAAAATATTATTTCGTTGGAATAAATTATTTCAAACATTTGTATTATTTCCGTCAAATAATTTGATTTATTTTAACGTAACAGTATAATTTTCATTCAACAAAATTGTTGTGTGGTATAAAATTATGTCGTTTGAATGCAACAAATATGAGTCAAACAAATCGGATTATTATCAACAACTGCCTTAAGAGGATGCTGAACCGCTGGCAAAAGTTCGCTCAGCTGCTACTCAACCGCTATGCTATCGGGTAGGTGGCGCCATCTCTCGGGACCGAATCAAACCAAAACAAGGATAGATGACATGAGAGAGCCAAGGATAGACATATGTTTTTCTCTGACGCTTCTGCTAAAATTGTACTAATCGTATTTCCAAGTTTTCTTGTCTCACAAGGCTTCAAAATCTTTTTTGAAGCACTCAAAATATTTGTCTATGTTCCTAGTTTGGGATAAAGATATTTTTATTTGGATTTATATGGCCAATTTTGCATATAAAGTAAAAATGTAGTTTCTGTAATAACAGTCTAAAAACTTTTTTTTGTTTTTCTTAAATTTTTAGGCTTTATCCCATTCTTTACTATATTTTCTTTATTTCTGGAGAAGCATTTTTTATTCCGATTCATAGTTTTCACAAAAAGTTGGAAATACGAAATGATGGTAAAACAGGACGGTTCAGCATCCTCTTAAGTCAAAATAGAAGTAGTCAAAATGCTGAGAAGAGTGCAAGAATTCAGGCCCGAATTCATAGTCGCTTCTCAAATCTTAGATCTCGTCTCCAATCTCAAATTTCAGCTCTCAGGTCTCGAATCTCCAACCTCAAATTTCAATGCAGTAGCCAATCATGAAATTTGGTGTTTCATGACTAAGCGAGTAGAGATTATAGACTTTTGGTCCACTGAACCATTTTTGCACCAAACTAAACCAGAGATTATAGATTTTCCTAATTGATAATGGAGATTTGTAATAAGATATAAATAATGGTCTTCAATAAGAGGCCATAACTTTCAATTAAAGAATATATATTCGTATATTCTTTGCCTCTATTTTAAGTTTATATGGCATAATACTTAATAAAATTAATGGTTTAGGTTATCAAATTAGCAAAGAAAACTTCTACACCAAAATTTTCGAAGATTGAAAAAATATTATTATTGTCAATTATGTCATGTCTTTCTCTCTTGTCATAGTATGTACACTTGTTATAGTACATTTTATGACCACAAACTATCAAATTACAAGATAAACAAAAAAAAATTAAAAAAAATAAAAAAATAATATATATTAATAATATATTAATAATAATATATTAATTATTAATTCAAATTTAAGGTTGGAGATTCGAGACTTGAGAGCTGAAATTTGAGATTGGAGACGAGATCTAAGATTTGAGAAGCGACTATGAATTCGGGCCTCAGTACGGTTAGTACAATCTAAGGAATTTTCAGCTCTCTCAAAGCGCTTTCAATGCGCGCATTGGTTAAATCGGAACGACTTTCTATGCAGTCTATGCGCTTCATGCGTAACTCGGAACGCATCCTTAGTTTTTCTCCTTCTATTTGTGCTTACAAGTGTGTACATATTAATATACATCCTGTACATATTAATATACATTCATGAATTGCAAAGATATAATTACTGTTTTTATAACATAAATACATATTCTTTATTTTGTTTTTTATAACCCGATAAAAAATTTTCCATGTATAAAATTGTATGGACATATTCGGGATATAAATTTGCATAATTACATATAATAATTTTAATTTGTGTATAAGTATATATGATTATATATCAAAACTTTTTAAAAATATAGTAAAAATATAGTTTTATATAATTTTTTTGTATCTAACATGATACTGATAGAGTTATTTTGTAATTTGATATACAATATCTCTGAAACCATTCTCTTAAAAAAGGAAATTCTCCGTGTATAAAATTGTATGGACATATTCGATATATATATATATATATAAATTTGCATAATTAGATATAATAATTTTAAAGTTATTAAATGAGAATTATATATTTCAGGCTCTGTAATCTTTTTAAGATTAAATTAATGTAAATTGTCCATGAAGAGCCATTCGCAGGATGTTGTGCGAAAAATATGCCTGTGTATATATACAGGGTGTCCCAGAATTGGTTTAACATCTCTCGTAGGCAGGTAGAAGGAATAAAACTGAGGTGAAAAGTCCTACACCATTTTGCTAGATTTGCAATAATTACTGAGATTTTAATTAACAAAGATCCGCGAATAAGCATGCATCGGGCTGTCTTACGCGCGTAAGACTGCCCGNCGCGCTTCGCGCGCTAACGGTGTTACCCATAGCGACATATGGGAGGAGCTAATATAACAGCATATTCTATAACATATACATATTAAAATGTAATTGTGTGAAGNGCGCCGGGCTGTCCTACGCGCGTAGGACAGCCCGATGCACGCTTATTCGCGGATCTTTGTTAATTAAAATCTCGGTAAATATTGCGAATCTAGTAAAATGGTATAGGACTTTTCGACTCAGTTTTATTCCTTCTACCTGCCTACGAGAGATGTTAAACCAATTCTGGGACACCCTGTATACACATGTGCACACATATGAATAAACATACTCACATTTTTCATGTGAGTTTTTTAATTGAAATTTCAATTCTTTAAATTCATATAGGCTTTTCATAGACAATTTACATTAATTTAATCTTAAAATAATAATTTTAATTTGTGTATAAGTATATATGAAAAATTTTTTACTGGGAAGTGTAGTACAATTATCTTTTTTGTCTAATTTAGCTTAAAATTATATATATATATATGTGATATTATATTTTTTTAGTATCATTTTTGAAACATTGCCGCAATATTATTATTGTTTTATTCAGTTCCAATGATTTTATAATATTATTGTTACATTACATTGCAATTTGCAATAATATAACATTGTAACACCATAACCGGAAGGTTTTGTGCTGTATGAGAATCATCTTCAGAGTAACAAGACAAGAAAAAAAAATTTCTTGTGCAACAAAGAAAAAGTATAAATAGTAGAAGTGAGAAATGAGTGATTACAATGAATAAATAATTGGCGGTAAACTCACAATTACGAAAAAAAATATAGAAAAAATAAATAAAAGTATTAAAATGTTGTCAGACTCATCATAAGTCGTCTATGAATTCAATCAGAAAGTGATAAAAGTTTGAAAAGATTATTGCTCAAACACACAAATAAACATATGTAAAACTTCCACGAGTCAAAGGTGGTAGGTGCAGTTGTGAGTTGTGACCACGGAGATAAAGGAGTGAGCGCATAGAGCTTATAGAGATGGAGTGGGAATAACCTATTCAAGTAATGAGTGGGAAGCATAGAGCTTATAGAGTTGGAGTGGGAACAGCCTATTCAAGCAATGAGTGGGAAGTGTGAGCAAGATTTGAGAGACAGAAGATATACTTCTGTCCTGCTCATGTACTGTTTTTCTTTCTGCGCATATGCTTGCACAAGTGCCACGTGATATACGAGATTTGTCTTATTTCTTGAAAATAACCTATAAAGTAGCAGTCAGTGCAAGGAAATAAGACAAACTAACGGTATTTTTTACTAGAATTAAATAAAACAAAATTAAAATAAAAGAAAAATATATATTTAGTATAATATATATTTTATTAATATATGTTTTTAAATATATTAGCTGTTTTTAAA
>NW_018021046.1:6340-22918 GCF_002006095.1 Pseudomyrmex gracilis
GCATTTCTCTTTCTCGCGTTCTTTCCAATGCTTTGTCTCGCTCGCACTCACTTGGTAGATGCGCCTGCGCATAATGACGCTCGACCATCTATGCCCATTTTAGTGGGGTTGTGCGTTTAGGTCAGCAGCGATAGTGGACAGCAGCAATGGTGATAGCAGCAAAAGGATGGCGGCCGAGGTATAGTTCTTTGTAGCGAAGGTGTGATGTTCCAAAAATATGGTTTTTATTCTGTAGCTATTTACAAATTATTTACATGATATACTTGGCTCTGACAAGGGCCGGTTTGTATAAATGTATGTGCCGGATTTCTCCGTCGGGTTCTGCGATACCGTGATCGATCTCATCTGCTGCGGGAGCGAGCTCTCCTCGTACTGGGTGATCGATGTCTGGAACGGCTTCTTTCTCTATGCTGCCGCTTCTTCTCCGGTATACGCTGCGGGACGACTTTGCCGGTTATCTCGGTCTGTACTGCTGTGGAGGTAGTTTTCCTCTCGGTCTGTACTGCTGTGGAGATAGCTTCCCGTGGCGATCGTTCCCAGTCACTGTCGCTCGACTGCGTGGACTGATCCTTATATACCAGTCGTTCTCCCTGCACCCCTCTATGTACGCGAGGTGGGGGAAGCGTCTGCGTCGACTTGTGAATCCTTTGGCGCGGAGGAGAAGGTATTGGTGAGATGAGCGGTGGAAGAACCAGGCTGTCTCTAGGCGACGTGTATCTCCGGACCCTGATGTCCCACTGTGCTAACAGGGCTCTGGGAGGCCGCGTNCGTCGAGGCGAGGGTATGTTGTGAGGTCGGAGTATCCACGGCCGGAACGACTCTTCTATTGGTCCAGTGGATTCCGCTTTCTGATTGGCTGCCTCTGGTTTCGCCACTCCAAATGGTTCCGAGATGAAGACCGCTCCGAGGTGTACCCCTGGGGATCGTGGAGACGTTGGTCTGGTTATCTGGACCGCTGGAGCGTTGCTAGGTGCTTCGGGATTAATGCTGCTGGTCTTCTGCTTCGGCGCCGCTCACTATTCGGCGATAGATATGCGCCGAGCGGGTCTACATATGTAGACGCCGCGGCAAACTGTGCCTCCGCGCGACACTCGCGGCTATGCGCCACGTAGCGGCGGCGCGCGAACTGCGCGCGTCCTGCCGCACGTAATTTTACTTTTTGGTGGGGGTTATTCTGACCGCCACACCCATATTTGGACTTCGTGCGTCTCCCTTTTTCGGGCCTCGTGCCTCTCATTGCGAAGATACGCGACTAGCAATATAGGAGTATTACATATATGGTCTTGATGCACTTATGGCTCTTGGACCCTGAGGGTTAGTCCATACGCCACTTGCTGGCTAGGTTGCTCCGTAATTGGAAAGATTTGTGATTGGAGTTTAGATGTATGTTTGTGTATTATATTGGAGTAAGACTTTCGCAAATTATTTACTGCACGCATGGGTGTTCTAATCGTGTAGGACTGGTATGGAATGGATAACTGGTGGATTATTAAAGGATGATATGATTGGATTTTGCGAAGTAAAACAGTACATGCATTGCTCGTATGTTATCTGAAAAAGCAACGTCCGCAATGCTAATAGGCGGACTGAAACCACAGTGGAATAAGTCTATTAGGAGCTTGTCCGATGTCCCTTGTTGTGAAAGGCAGTGGAAAAATAGATGGTCGACATCCTGCTCCGCTAGGCCACATTGGCATAGCGGAGAGTCTAGTATATTTTTCCCAAATAAATGTGCACCAACTTTAGTATGGAAGGTTCGAAGGCGCGTTATAAATGTGATAAGTTCACGTGATAATTTGTGTTTGGTTTTAGCCCACCATAGATGGTCTAGGACCGCCTTTTTGAAGGTAAAATACCGGCTGCCTTTATGGCGAGCCTCCTCCAGGAAGAGACGTCGCGCTGCCGAAAGTGAGCGTAGTCTTAAAGAGGGGAAAAAGGAGCGGATCGGACATTTTTGTTCAGATCCCGGTTCGGGTTCAGACAAAGCTCGCTTTGCATATTTATCCGCAATTTCATTCCCCAGGATACCTTTGTGGCTCGGGACCCATAGGAATGTTATGTGTATATTGTGTTCTAATAATAATGTTCGGAGAGCCTGTTTTATTCTATATATTATTGCTGGGTATAGACCATGCGGGTCTGCTGATTCGAGGCATCTCAACACGCTGAGAGAGTCGGTAGCAATTGCACAAGCAGAAAGATGTTGGGATTGCATACAGTTGATGGTACAGAGGATTCCCTCAGCCTCGGCGTCAAAAATAGTTGATAGGTTGTGGATGCGGTAAGATTTGTATTTATGCAGTGACTCCGAAACAACGGAGAAGCTTGCACTAGAGTCAGAGGGATTGTCAGGATTGTGTCCTGTTCTCCTCGATCCGTCTGTATAAAGGACATGGTTGATGTGAGATGTCGATCTCTTTTTGGAAAAATTCTTGTGGGTCGTTCTTAGTACCAGCTGCGATCCCGACTTCAGTGTTCACATTGCAGCGGAAAAAACGAGTGGAATACAGGAAGAATAATGCCCCAGGTAGGACGTAAGGTTCTACCTCCGTCATCTCCCGGGTAAGTTGGCAAGCCAAGTCAAACAAGTTAAACCTGTTGCTCTCACACAGGGGGACCCATTCCGGGCTTATCGACGTAAAGATTGACCGAAGTGGGTGGTTAGCTCTGGCTGCAGATTTAAGAATGTATTTGCGAGTTAGATATTCTCGTCGGCACTGGAGTAGTTGTTTGTTTATTACGTCTAAGAGAACGTTTGTTGGGGTTGTACGCATCAGGCCGCAAGATAGCCGAGCGCATACGTACTGGAGTCTGTCAAGGATAAGACCTTCACGTTTCTTCAAAGGTAAAAGAACCTGACAACCCCAGTCTAGGACTGACCGTATCAGACCCTTATAGGCTGTTATCAGAATACTCGAGTGGGCACCCTACCGTATACCGGAAATAGCCTTCAGTATATTGACACGTAAGAGAACGCGTTTCCTAATTTCCGCAATATGAGGCTTCCAGTTAAGAGCGTAGTCTAAGACGACCTCCAAGAATCTGACCTTTCAAGTAATGGGAATATTGACATTGTTTAGAGAGATCTTAATGTTATTCCGGTGGATGAGCCATCTCATATTGCGGAGGTGGTTCAGAGAGAAAAAGGTAACTGAAGATTTCTCCGGGGACAAACGCAAACCTAGATCAATAGGATGAGCATGAAGATTTGCGAGGGCCATATTAAGTTAATGTGTTATGTATGCGATAGAAGGGTGAGAGCAATAAATGACAATGTCATCTGCGTACATTAAAATTTTGACCGGAAGTGGAAGGCACGAGTCGAGAAAAGACATATATAAATTGAATAGAAGTGGGCTTAGGACGGAACCCTGTGGTAGTCCTCGTGTAGTGTCTCGAGACTGAAAGGGACGACCGGCCACATAGCCCGACAACGACCGGTGGGATATGACTGTGGAAATGAAAGAGACCACTTGGTAAAGTAAATTGGAGTTTTCGCAGAATTTCTAGGAGAGTGGAAGGAATGACATTGTCAAGCGCTCCTTTGATATCAAGGAACGCGGCATCCGTGACTTGACGAGAGTTGTTGGCTAATTTAATATGCAAAACTAAGACGGAAATGTTATCGGTACACGACAATCCACGGCGAAATCCAAACTGATATGAAGGAATCAGGCCGCAGTTTTCAGCCCACCATTCCATACGTCTACATATTATTTTTTCTAAAACTTTTAATATGTTGTTAGCTAGGGATATTGGTCGGTACGCTCCCCGTTTGTCCGGTTTAGGTATAAAAATGACAAAATATTTGTGCCATTGTAAAGGGTAAGTTTGAGAGGAAAACATGCGATTTAAGATACGAAGAAGCAAGGAGTGTAAGGCCTCCGGAAAGTGAGAGATTATATTATTTGATAGCATGTCAGGGCCAGGCGCTGACTTAATTTTTAGAGTAGAAATAACCGGTATAGTATATTGGTATTTTTCCCTGAAAATCGGATCGGATAAAAATGTGTTGTCTAGATCAGTCCGGAGGGGGTGGATATTGTCTAGGACAGTATCTCCCACCAGAAGTACACATGGGTCCAAGGGAACAATTTTGTCGAAAACCTTAAGGAGATCGTCTTCGTCAATGTTATTTTTGTTATTTTCATCACAAGCATGGTTCCGGGCATGAGATAAGGTCCTTACGGTAGACCATACAGACCCAATATCTGAATTGGCATAAAGAGAGCTGACGAATTTTCGAAAGGCGCTACGCTTCTTTCTGCGAAGAAAACGTGCGACCTCCTTTGCAACGCGGAGGTACTCATTGAGTAGAGAAAGACAAGGATGTCTTTAAAAGGCCATGAAGGAAGAACGTTTACGACGGATCTCTTGCGTGCAGGAGTCATCCCACCACGGGGTGGGTGGTTTCCTGGTGGCGCTATAGAGGACGTAGTTGATATAATTTTTGCACCCGAAGATAGAAGGGCCTCCGTGACACCATCCACTAACCTGTCGTAGGCCACGGTCACATCCGAGATGAAAGGACGGCAGGGGATCGAGCCGTGAGAAATGTCTTGAATAGTGATAAAAATGGGAAAATGATCACTGCCGTAGTTGTAATCTGCCACTTTCTATGCACACCGGTTGGATAGATCCGGTGTAGAGAGTGTGATGTCGATCGCTGAGAATCTCGATAAGTCATTCGAGCACCAGGTATGGTTACCGTCATTTAAGACGACCAGTGAAGAGGAGTTGATGCCTGTTTCAAGTTTAGAGATTTCACCATCCGGAGTGGTGGAGGTAGGGCCCCAGAAGGGACTCATTCCGTTGAAATCTCCGCAAACAACAGCAGGGGTAGATCTGCTGCAGCGCACTAGAAAGTCACTCCAGAATTAAAGAATCTTTTTAAGGCTCCGAAGTTTCCAAACTAATAAATATATATTCGGTCATGAGAGCCGTTCGCTAGGGGTTGTGCGGAAATTATACGTGTATATATATACATATATACGTGTTCACGTGTAAATTTTTACACGTGAACTTTGAATTGTAATAACAATTCTAAAATTCATATAGGATGCTATACTTGCATCTCGTATATGAGAGATCCCAAATACCTCCCTAATTGAAATTAAATTTATATTGCGAAAAAAACTCCTCGGCCAGGAGTCGAACCTGGAATCTCCGACTTTCAAGTGCCTCGGTTGCCGAATAGGAAAAGTTACGGCACGGTCTCACATTCTCGAATCCAACATGCCATAGCTGCGAATTCCCTCCGAAGTTCTAATGAATCGTCACTATCGGGACCACTTTTGTATATGTCACGAGAAGTTCGATCTCCTTACTCTTACTTCGTGGTCTATACATTCTACGTCTATGCACCTACCACCTTTGACTCGTGAAGTTTGACATGTTTATTTGTGTTTAAGCAACGATCTTTTCAAACTTTTATCATCTTCTGACTGAATTCATAGACAACTTATGGCGAGTCTGACAACATTTTAATACTTTTATTTATTTTTTCTATATTTTTTTTGTATCTGTGAGTTTACCGCCAATTATTTATTTATTGTAATCACTCATGTTTCACTTCTACTATTTATACTTTTTCTTTGTTGTTGCGCAGGAAATTTTTTTCTTTATATCTTGTTGAAAATGATTCGAATCGAGAATCGAAACGTAAAACGTTAAGTGTGATTTATGTACGTAATTATTATGTGTATTTTTTCTTTATATTTTGAGAAAGTTATTAAATAGCTATTACAGACTGAACTTTAGGTTAATATGGTTTCCGGTGCAACTGCGCCAAGGTTTTTTGCATTAAATATTTTTTATTTTAAAAATAATTTCACATAGATTTTCATATTTTCACACAAAGCAAAGTCTATAAATGTACACAATTCAACGTAAGTACATTTTATTAGAAGTATAAAAAATACATTAGTCATACAATACTAAAATTTAACCCTTTCGCAGCGGCGATACTAGCCGTCAATATTGCTTCATTGAACGGAATGTCAGGAACAAAATACGACTCTTTCTTTCTAAAATCTATTTCTTAACACATTGTTGACCGGTCACGAGTTAAGGACGTTCTCCGAATTATTGATTTTCGTAGGATTTTCTTTAAATTTGCGATATACATAGTTTATGATCTTATTTATAAGTAGCCTTTTTGGATAATAGGGGTAGCAATGTTAAATTCCAAAATATGGAAGATTTAAGTTTCAATTTTTAACATGGATTTCCTATGCTGAGCTTTTGTGAAGTGGGGTTTTTTAAAGTTACTGACGACAATTTTTGTAGGATTTTTTTAAAAAACAAGTATGTGGTAGCGGAGAGTGTCTTAATTAAAATACGATTTTGAATAATATGGCAAGCAACCCTTGTTTTCAAACTATAGCTTTTTTTTTGTTTTTTTTTTGGTTTTTTTTTTGTTTTGCTGGATTTATGTGCGCTATTGTGTACTGCAGCTATTTTTGAACTTCTGCGCAGAGTAAGCGGGTCTTAGCAGTGCTGAATAGCGCAACTTAACTTTGTTACAGCAGTACAAACTTACTCATGAGAAGAGATATTTTAGGTTGCTAACCACTGTATTTAGGTTGCTAACCACTGTAGTCGGAGAACGTCCTTAACTCGTGTTTTTATGGCTGAACGTTGCTGACCGGTCACGAGTTAACTCGTGATGCGTTTTGTGTACCATTACGGCAGTAATGGTACACAACGGCTTTTATATTTGTAAAAGCTGTTGTGTACCATTACACGTAGGTGATTGTTATACTGCTTATCATACAAAAAAGAAATATTAAAAGTTGAATAATAAATAAAATTTATTAAAGTTTATTTTTATTGTTTTACTTCCACTTCCAATTACGAAATAATAGCCGGTGACATGAGATAAATTTTCAGTAAAATTGCTGGTCAACAATGTGTTAAATGTTTAGCCACTGTGGATTATTTTGTCGATACTAGATATAACCGGCTTTAGTCACTTGCAAATTAATTCGTCGATGCTCGATATAGCCGGTGCTAGCCGCAAAAGAGTTAAACTTCCTATTGTTTTAGAATGTTTTATATTTTACAACGTACAAAAAATTTACAAAGTTTTACTTGATGTTACTTCTCACATAACATCGTTAGTAGCACAAACGTTTCTGCAACGGGTTTTCTTGAAACTTAGCAACGTTTCGTTAAAAGTCTCTTAAACGTCGTAGTAACGTAGCGGAAACGTCGAAATGTCCGCTTTTTAAGTTGCGGTCCGATTTCGTAGAAACGTTTAAAAAACGATGCCCGATAAGTTGTAAAGTTTTAAGCTTAAGGTTAAGCAGGCAAAACCTGCATGGTTTCAAAAATGTAGTTTACAATGTTTATATAAATTTAAACATTAAAAACTTTGCAACTTATCGGGCATCGTTTTTTAAACATTTCTACGAAATCGGACCGCAACTTAAAAAGCGGACATTTCAACGTTTCCGCTACTTTACTACGACATTTTAGAGACTTTTAACGAAATGTTGCTAAGTTTCAAAAAACCCGTTGCAGAAACGTTTGTGCTACTAACGATGCTATGCGAGTTTTGATATTATTTCCTATTTTTTGTACAAAAATATTATAGAAAAGGAGTTTTTATGTAATAATACTTTTTTTAGAGAATATTATACATATGTTGAAATATACAGGTTGCGTGTACTTGTTACTATACTATAAAAATACCAAGAAATCTACCAATTTTGTTATAACTTTTATCACTGGATTATTATCTAGATAACTTTTTTTTCAGAGAAATTATGGCAAGTTGCGTGTAAACTAACTGATCAATACTATCCTATCTTAAAATTTTGGACTTTTTCTCTTATTTATATAACTATCCGTCATCCAAATGATATGAAGGTAATATAATATAAAAGAAATTGTATATTTTCAAGATTGTAAAAATCAATGATAATTGATTAATCTATTTTTATCTATTATTCTATAATCGATTATTTACATATAAAGACTGAATTTTATAATAAAAATAATCTCAAAGAGCTTTGTTTACACGATGTTTTTTAGTAGCAAGTAACATGTTATTGCGTTAGTTAGCAGCTGAAAAAAGTGTATTAAATCATTAGTATTTCTTTCTTTATTTGTTACTTGCGACTGAAGAAGACTTCAATGAAAGTTCGAAATATTTTATCAAACTTTGTTTGTAATTTCTTTTTATTAGTATTAAAATCTTGATTTTTGCTTGACCTGACTTTAGTATTTTGATTTGTGTTTACAACACGAGAGTTTTTCAGTTGTTACTTTATTAGTATTTTGGTTGAATATGCATATAAAGTTACATAAAATGCAGCAGATATAATTTGTTTTTTACAAAAAGGAGACATTAATATTAAATGTTACGTTCAAGACTAATGTTATTAAACTCATGTGTATTTTAGAAATATTGTTTTTCAACAGCTGGTGTGCTAGAATACTGCATGTTAATTGCTAATAAAAAGAAAATTTAATGTTAATAAAAAGAATGTTACACATCCTGGCCCATGGATACGGTCGGGCTGTGGTGTGACGCAACAGTAAACGCGTCGATTTCCATATCTCTCTTCACAATGGACACGGAAGTCCCGCTGTGAGAGAGTCGTGAGAGCTTGTTTATATTCGTCGACAGGTCAACGGCGTACGCCGATCTTACTCTGTCTAGCGAACACTCGCTCGTTGGTCCCTTTTTAGGTCTGAGACGCAAATCTCATTTACCAAGGACGGGACCTAGCGATTTTAACGAGGAAATGAGAGTGGATTGTACGGAAAGAAGGATAACAAAGAATAATTCTTTAGTTTGATTCCACACATTAATAAGTAGTTATATTGATAAAAAAAAAAAAAATCAAAATCTTAGCAAATTACTAACATACAGGTGTGTTGAACTAATACAATGACGGAGCGCATAATCGTTTTGTACAAAGTAATCTATAAGCTACGGTGCAAGTGTGAGAGAAAGGGGGAATACGAGTTGTTTAGTGCAGCCAGCCTCTTTAACCCATGTTTACGCAACTTAGATCATCTTAGAAATATATTTCCTTATGTCAGTTGACAAATTCGGTTTTGTTTCATTTCTTACATAGGTTCCGATAAATTTAATGATAAGAATAAATTTGAATGTGTCATGATTCTAAGACTGATATTCGGAGATAAGCGTGCTTTGTTTGTTTCCGTGATTTAGGAAGGAAAAAGAAATAATTCGGACGCTATTCACGATTAGAATCGCAAACTGCTCTCCCGGCAAGGGTGGTCAAACAGAAGTTGACTTCTCGGTCGGACGCTATTCACGATTGGAGTCGCGAACAGCTCTCCCGGCGAGGGTGGTCGAACAAGGAGTTGTCTTCTCGGTCGGACGCTATTCACAATTGGAGTCGCGAACAGCTCTCCCGGCGAAGGTGGTCAAACAGGAGTTGGTTTCTCGGTCGACGCTATTCACGATTGGAGTCGCAAACTGCTCTCCCGTCGAGAGTGGTCAAAAGGAGTTGGTTGCGAAGAAACAAAATAATATGCTTTCGCGATACTTCTAGGCGGTTATGCGTCTCTGATAGATTCCGAGTATTAACCTCAAATTGAATTCCCCAAGTGGTGGAACCTCCGATTAAAATTTGTGGACTTACTACTTACTGCAGACCAGTGATGTTGATTAATAAAAGGTTCTGGACTGTTGCGGTGCAGTAGTTCACTCTTGGATTTCACATTCTGCACTCACTGTCACTTACTCACTCGCTGTGGTACTTCTAAAATCTGCGGCTCTATCTGCCTTCGGTTCTGAGAGTCCTGGCTTATATACAATTTTGAGTAAGCGAGGACTCTCCCAATCGGAAAACTCAATCGAGCTGCCAGTTCCTATTTGTTAGTTAGTGGTCGGGTAAACTTCGTGAGATCGCCAATCGGCGACGATCTCTCGGCTCGGTCGGCTCGTCCGATTTTCCGGAGAAAGGAAAAGGGAGAGTGTTGGTGATCACGCCACCTAGACCCTTTGGTATTTGTTTATAATATAATTGCTCGTGGTGCCGGAGTTCTATTTGCTCCGGCTGGTCTAATTTTTATGAGCGGTGTTCTTCCTGGCTCGGAGATATCCGTGTTTGTTTAGGATGTTTAAACAATAAGTTTAAAATTTCGGGTTATTACTAGGCGCGGTTTATCTTTTCGGGCGCCAGTGTGATTTCCGGTTGCTCTCCTATCGTTTGAAGTCTAAGTTTCCAAACGATAGAAGATCCGTTTGGATTATTTATAGCTTTTTGTTATTTACTAAAAAAAATCATTTGTTATGCGTTGGCGCGTCGCGTTGCAAGAAAAAGGGGCCCGTGGAGTCCCCAGGACGGAAAAGAAGAAAAAGCATCGTGTAAACGACACTAAAATCGGTATTTATAGTCGGGTTTTATAGTTAACCCGGGAAAAAATGGATTAGATCTGATTTAAATCTAACAAGATAAAACAAAATAAAAAAAGAATCTAATTAGATCCAAATTAAATTTAAACAGATATAAAGATTTAAATAGATTTAAGTAAATCTACACTTCAGTTATTCTTAGATCTACTTTAGATCACTCACATCTACTATATTAGATTACCTCAGATCTACTTAGATCTAAGCAGATCTGAACAAATCTGAAGTGATCTAATATAGGGTGCTTTTCAGCTACGTATATAGGCGACACTGTGTAACACATTGTCCACTAGTGTGAGTGAGACACATTGATACGCTTTTTCTCACACTAATGGACACTGTGTTACACTGTGTCGCCTGTGTACGTAGCTGGAAAGCGTCCATAGTAGATCTGACAAGGGGAGGTCGCGACGTTGTACTAATCGATTTGGACGAAATTTATAGGATCGATAGATGACTATGTGGAGTATTGCAGGGTAAAGTAATAAGACGCACTACTCAAGCATTCGCAAGAAAATTGAATTTGAAAATTTCGAATTACTTTATAAGAATATTAAATAGATCGTTTAATCGAAGATCGCATAGCGTAGCAGTAGCGTACTAGGTTAGTAATGTCAACGCTGCTGATTCGAGTCTCGATATAATTTTTTTTTCTCCTCAAAATTCTACAATATAATCTAAATGTAAGTAATTTATTTATTCTAAATGTAAATAATGTTTTTTTATTTATTGCATGTTATAAAAATGCATTTTTTTGCATAAAAACTCTGTGATTTAAAAAAAACTACGGTAAAAATAAATAGATTATTACTAATTACTAATTGTGTTCATAAAAAGCGAATAAATAAGTGCACAACTTTATGTCAACCGTGTGACGTTTATTTTTATAAACAAGTCAAAAATTTTATAAAGCGTTTGCTGAATTGTTCAACTTTAATAGAACAAAACCACGAAATAACATCTCGTGAAGATTGAATAAAAATTCATTCACTCATACATCATCAATTGTCCGCCCCGAGTTTTCAAAATATGGTACGATATGCATGGTATGCTTCCAAATTAACAAACGAGAGAGATATATTTATGAATGTCAACAAGTATGTTTTTTAATAGATACCCAACAAATAATTTGGTTGTGGGATGTTGTGGATTTGTCAAAAATTGCCGGCGGAATTTAATGCCAAAACCATAGCCTACTGTGTCCTCAGTAGGATATGGTTTGGCGATTGAATCAGTCCTACATGTAAATATGCCAAAACAAGACCAAAATCGTAACAGATCTGCTACTAGCAAAGCAAAGCCAAAGTGAGGCACCAAATCCACAAAAGGTTTGGTCATCGTCTGTTGGCGCCAAAATATCGCCAAATACAGAACATATCTGTTATCAAAACTGTCAACAGAACACTAGCAAATACAGAGCAGATCTGTCGTCAGAAACGTCGACAGATTGCTACCAAACGCAGACCAGATCTGTTGCCTAGAATAGATTTCACTTGGAAGTGGAATTACTTACTAAAAAAAAAAAAAGAAACCCAATGACATATTGCTTTGTCGGAGGGGAATTAATTCGAGATTTCACTAGAATTAATTTCTGGAGGCCTGATTCAGCTCGCGAACAACCGATGAACTCCATTAAAAGGGACCGAACTTGAAAAAATCCTAATGTGAGCGAGATTTGAACTCGAGATCTCCATTCGCAGCCCCTGCACTCAATCCGCGAGACCACTTGTGTTTCTTATTAATATATAATTATTTTTATCTATTTATTCTCAAGCTATCCTACCCTACCCATTTTATTTATTTATGTAAATTATTATTTTATTAAAAAGAAGAAAAGAAGTACAATGTACCTGCAACAATAGATAAAAATTTTTGTTATTATTATTAAATATAATTTAAAATATATCTTTACAACAAACAAATTTTTTGTTGAGATATACTGATTACACTGTTCTCAACACATTTTTGAGATCTGAATATTAATAAAATTAATGTTAATTATGTATATTAAAAAAATCGTACAGTAATAATCGAAAATTCACAGTATAGATAAAAGATAGCACTTGTGGTGTAAGTAAAATTGTAAAAAAAAATTTAGTTTGGCCTCAAAAAAATGATAAATATAGCCAAAACTGCCAATTTTGATACATTCCCTTACGAAAAAGAATTACTGGCAGTAATATATTGCGGCAGTGGTACGAAAAAATTACTGGCATTCTGTGTAATTGCCAGTAATATTCTCAGTGATTTCTGTAATACCTAATAATATTCTTATGTCATTATCAGTAATATTTATATTACTGACTTTATTTATATGTAATCGGCAGTAATTCTTTTTTGTAAGAATTAATCTCAAATTTCTCGAANATTTGACGTGCTAAGTCAATNTCGTCGCCGGATTCGTTTTCGGTGACCAAGAATCTATTAGAAAACACGTTCTGTAATAGGCAAATTGTGAAAATATTGCACAAAAATGGCATCATGACTAACGACGATTTTGCAATGATTGCACTAAAATGATTCGCCATAACGCAACAGTTTTGTCAAAATAAAATTTTGTAAATAATATTTGTCAACTATTGGAAAAGAGTTGTTATGCATGTCTATAAATATATACATGAATTAAGGTGATTTCTTTATATGCAATTATATTTCTACATATTTTAAACATCACATAGCTGAAATTTTTCTCTCACTTTTGAACATTTTTTTTTTTTAAATTAATTTTGCAAATATACTGCTAAGATGATTCAACATATCGTTATTCTTTTACCGAAATAGTATTTGAAAACTAATTTGCACACAACTACAAATATTTTATAAAATATCAATGTTTTTACATCTATTTCCTAAAATATATCTGTATAATTGCAAATTACAATTTTAGTGCAAGATTTCGTCACATAATTTTGTAAATGGTTTCCTATCAGGGTTGTTTATTCAGGATTTTGATTGACAATTGTATGTTTCTTCCAGAATGGAAATTCCAGCACTGGTCTCTAAGTATATTTTAAATTAAGTATATTTGATCAATATTTATTAAAATTTGAATGAAAAATGTTCTTACTAATTTATAAGAAAAGGACTGCTTTTAAGAAAAACTGCTCTCTAAAGTATAGTTTATCAATAATGCATCTGCAGGAATTTAAAACTACAATGCAGTAAATTGCGTTTAGTCAATCTGTCATCAGCGCGGTTGACAAGTCTGCTTACTGTTTGTTGTCGATCTGTCGTGCAAACGTCGGAAGCTATTGTATATTGGTATGGTAATTAATGACCAGTTGCAACTGTCAAAGACTGCTTAATGTCTGTAATCCAGTCAATAGAAAAAAAGCACCTTTTTTTGCAAACATGTTTAACCGAATTCCGATTACATTACCTTTTAGTGTGCGCTTCACTGATGAATCCCTATTGTCGTGCAACTAGAACTTGTTATAAATAATGATTAAGTGCTGAAAATGGGTTTTCCGCTTTTATCGAGAAAGAACTGCTAGTTAGGGAAAAAAGTTCTAAATAAAAGTTGTAGGTATTGAAAATATCTTTCGTTTAAGCTATTAATCGAATGAATCGAGCAAATATTTATTGAGATAATTGCAAAAAAACACCCAAAAATGAATGTTTTTTTACTTGTTAATAACCTTTGTAATAATTAGCACAGAGCTTTGAAATTTATCAAAAATATGGCCTTTGCTACCCTTAAAACGTGTGCAAAATTTCGGACCGAAACATCATATAGTTTGTGAATAAATGCATTTGTTTAGCCCAAAGATTCTATTTTTGCACTTAATTATGTCGTTTGTTTACAATGATACAGCAACCAGCGTGATTTAGTTTTGTCCTGAAAAAGTTGTACTATTACATACAAGTGGTATTTAACCAAAATTGTTATTAAAAAACACCCAAAAATGGCGTTAAAAATAATGGTCGTTTTTTGCTCATAAACAAATGAAGTAACTTTGACGCTAATAACTATATCGATTTATTGATTTGATATTTCGATAGTTGATATTTTTACGCGTATTTAAAAAAAAATTTGTTTTCCTACGTTACGCACAAGCCAAGATAATTTTTTTTTTTGAAAATTCGCAGCTCCTTTTACTATTAATATTAAGATCTAAAACTGTGGGGATATGGAGTAGAAGAGTTGCACTTTCATCAGAAAAAGTTTCGAAGAAATTCAGTATAGTATAGCATTATTTATAGAGTGTTAAAGAAAGGTTTTGTATGTCAAGTACATAAGGACCGGTGGTGGGGATAAGCGGGCCGCTGCCGCTGCGCTCGGCGGCGACTCGCGCGCGTAGCGTCATTTTCACTTCAAATTAATAAAAATAACATTATCTCAGTTAATATTGATCGTATTGAGACGTTTTTTTGTTAATGTGGGGTAGCTCGACGAGCTCTTTACGATTCTGTCCTCAGAAAAGCTATTAACGTCAACCTACCTGCTCAAATCTTGGCAACCTTTTTTTATGTATTGTTTATTAATAATTTCTGATTATTTATTTATGCAGTACTGTACACATGCATTATTGTTGGAACAATTTCTTGATGTTACTGCAAAATAATAGTACTACTTCTATTTTATCGATGNATACAGTTTGCAAAAACCAATGGTAGTAGGAAAATGCATTATATGTATTTAATTATGAATATTAAAATTATTAGTACAGTAGTACTTAAAAGGTGTAAGTAAAAAGGGAATGTTTTATAGAAGTATATATTTTTTTTATTAGTTTCAATATCATATTCTCTGTTTTTTTGTAGGTACATTTTCATCGTCAGAAATAATATAATCGGGAACATTCTCATCAGACATATTCTCATCATCACAAATATTAAGTAAAAAGATATTTTCTGGAACATCGTCATTTTCTTTTTCGTTAATGTTCCCGATTATATTATTTGTTATTATTGATGTTTCAGCGGTTTCAGTTGTTTATAACAGATTGGCACATTGCCAGGCTGTTGAAGGGCAACAATTTAAACATTTGTTGTGAATTGTTTGATACAATTGAATATTTTGCCCAAGCTGATCAATTGGAATAAAATTCGCCTTAACTGGCCGGACCCACACGCCACTTTTGTCTTAACTGGCCGGAATCACACGCCACTCTTGCCTTAACTGGCCGGAATCACACGCCACTCTTGCCTTAACTGGCCGGACCCACACGTCACTCTTGTCTTAACTGGCAGGACCCACACGCTACTTAACAAATTGTTAACTTCAAACCTTTATAACTCAAAAAGTACTTAATGAAAAAATGTTTTATTATAGTGTTTTGGAAAGCTTTCGAGATAAGCTATAAAAATATGCAATGAAATGGAGGAAGTTCCATTAAAAAAAATAAGGTTGACCTTGAAATGACCTTAAAGGACATGGTCAAGATGAAAGTCAAGGTCATCATCTTACTCCTCGCTTGAAACCATACAACTTTGCTATTAGACATTTTCTCCAAAATGCATTCTCACTGAAGATATTAGGGGGGTCCGATACTTTTCGATGATCCTGTATATTACCCTATCTAGTTCCAATAAATAAAACATGTTATGTATATTTGTACATGTTGCATACAATTAAGTATTCGCTTTTTATGAACACAATTAGTAATTCGCAATAATCTATTTATTTTTAAAACCGTATTTTTTGAATCACAGAGTTTTTATGCAAAAAATGCACTTTTATAACATGCAATAAATAAAAAAAAACGTTATATTGTAGAATTTTGAGGAGAAAAAAAGTGTATCGAGACTCGAATCAGCAGCGTCGACATTACTAACCTAGTACGCTACCGCTACGTTACGCGATCTTTGATTAAACGATTTAATCCTTATAAAGTAACTCGAAATTTTCAAATTCGATTTTCTCGCGAATGCTTGTGTTACGTCCTGGCCCACGGATACGGTCGGGCTATGGTGGAGTAACAGAGAGCTGTCGTTTCTCTTTCTATCTCCGCACAGCAGGCTGACGATCCCGCTGCGACGGAGTCGAGCGAGTTTGCTTACGTTCGTCGACAGGTCAACGGCGTACGCCGATTTTACACTGTCTTACGAACACTCACTCGTTGGTCTCTTTTCTAGTCTGGAGAATTAACTCCACGGACTAAGGACGAGACCGTGCGATCAGTTGAGGATGTGGAATGATGAGAGGTCGCCTTAATTAAACGGAGAAATTATGATAGATA
>NW_018021046.1:24238-30927 GCF_002006095.1 Pseudomyrmex gracilis
TTGACTCCTCGGTCGGTTGCTGTTCACGACTTAGAGTCGCGAACTGCTCTCCCGGCGAGGGTGGTCAAGTGAGGAATTGGTTGCGGAGGAATAACAAATAATATATCTCTATAATAATATATATCTCGCGATGCTTTTTTTTGCAGTTATGCGTCTCTGAGGTTCCGAGTATTAACCTCGAGTTGGATTTTTATTAGTGGAACTCCCGATTAAAAATTGTGGGTGGACTTACTACTTATGCGGCTGCTGGCTGCGATGGTGTTGATTCTTAAGCGAGGCCGGTGCGGCACTATGGTCGGCTCTGAATGGCAGGTCGGCGGTGTCGATGCCCTGGGATCTCGCTCTATGCACTCACTGGCACTCACTTTTTCACTCGCTGTGGCACTTCTAATAACTAACTGACTGACTAACTAACTGACCGACTAACTAACTGACCGACTAACTAACTGACTGCCTCGGTTCTGAGAGTCCTGGCTTATATACAGTTTTTGTAAGCGAGGACTCTCCCAATCGGAAAACTCAGTCGAGCTTTGCCAGTTCCCATTTGTTGATTAGTAGTCGGGTAAACTTCGTGAGATCGCCAATCGGCGACGATCTCTCGGCTCGTCCGATTTTCCGAAGAAGGAAAAAGGGAGAGTGTTGTCTTTGCGATCACGCCGCATAGGCCCCTTGTTTGTTTATAATAAAAATGCCGGAGTTTCTATTTGCGCCGGTCGCTCTAATTTTTATGACCGGCGTTTTCATGACCCGGAGATATCCGGGTTTGTTTGGAAAGCTGTTCGAATAGTTATCTAAATTTTTTGGGTAATTGCCGGGCCCGGTTTATCTTCCCGGCGCCGATATAATTTTCGTTTGTTCTCCTATCGTCTGGAGTTTTGAGTTTCCAAACGACAGGAGACCCGTTGGAGTTATTTATTACTATTTATAAAAAAAAAAAGGAGTTCGTTATGCGTTGGCGCGTCGCGTCGCATGAAAAAGGGGACCGTGGAGTCTCCAGGACGTAACACTTGAGTAGTGCGTCTTATTACTTTACCCTGCAATACTCCACATAGTCACATCTATCGATCCTATAAATTTCGTCCAAAGCGATTGATACAACGTTGCGACCTTCCTTTGAATAGATATAAAGTAGATCTAAGAATAAATAAAGTGTAAATTTTTACATGAATTTATTTAGATATCCCTTGTATTTATTTATAGATCTATTTTATATCTATTTAGATTTAATTAATATATTTTTCCATTTTTTTATCTCGTTAGATTTAAATTAGATTTAATTAATTTTTCCCCGGGAATATTGTCTTAAAGTTTAAGTCTTAAGTTTATCGTTAGTTGCTTTGTAACCAATGGAAACGACTTGTACTGAAGATAAATTTAAGACAATCTTAAATTCAAGATTTGACTATGATTACCAGTCTAAGTTGTCTTTTCTGTGTTTAGACTATTTTAAGCAACATTAAGTGTACCGAAAAAAGTAGTATATATAAACTTTTGCACCCTTGGCTCCAAACTGGTCTTCTCACTAGTGCAGGTAACACAATATCACTATTGCAAACACTATTACTTAAACAGAAAGTAGGGTAAAAGACCCAATTACTGTCATCTGAATGATAAACTCTGGCGTTAGTGAATTGTTTTTACTATTTCTTTATCAAAAACATGTGTTTTTCTTCTTATTTGGTATTATTCAATGTCTCTAATATAAGAAAAAATACGTCTCTCAAAATCTCTGTTTTTATTTATAAATTTAATAATTAACAAAGAACGATGCGAGAGCTATTACTGTCATCCTTAAAATGAAAGAAATGAGACAAAAATGTTAAGTGCTGGATTTTTTATTATATTGATTGCATTTAAGGACGTTGTAGCGCGAATCGCATTTAACAAGAAAAAGTTGAAACTTTGGATATACGTTAATAAATGTAATATTTACATTTGCTAGTCAAGTTTTAAAAAGATTGATCGTTCCAAACGTGAGATAATTAGTTCCAAAGATTATACTTTTTTTATGTAGTGTATACACGATTCATACAAAAATCGTGTACTTTTAATTCTATAATAAGAAAGAATAACAAGAGAGTGACCAAAAACAGATATATGGCAGAAGAGACCCTTAGGAACATTAGAAAAAAAATCAAAATGATTGACCGTTTAGTTTTAAAGATATAGTGATAAAAAGAACTGAAGTTTTCCTGTTATTTAGCGTGTAAGAGCGGATAGCGACGTTGCCAGATCGTTACTTTAGATCGTTACTTTAGACAATGTTTCATAGTGTGTGTGCATTGAAACAGATACTCTCTTTGTGTACGAGAGCAGACTGTACAAAAGTTTTCGGTCGGTACCGCTAAAAGGATTTCCTAACCTATACTCAGACATAAAACTGTTGCATCGGACTGTCGCGCTACAACGTCTTTAAAATTCTATGTTAGAGTTTTTCATGCATAACTTTTTAGGATTTATTTAATATTTTAAATAAAATAGCTTAGAATGACAGTAATTGGGTCTTTTAGCCTAGACTAGTCGAATTTTTAGTTTTAAAAATAAAAATTTTAAATTAAATTAAATATAGTTAAATTTTTACTTTTATCTTTTCTAGAAAAAAATTAAATAATAATTTATAATAAACACTTAAATTTTAACTAATTCACTCTTACATTTTACAAGCGGATATTGAAAGATAAATTAAAAAACAAGATTTTGCAAAACAATTATTTTGTTCTTGTAGGCATTAAATGGCAAACACGACGAAAGATACTAACACCTACATTTCATTTTAACATATTGAAACAGTTTGTTGACATTTTGATTGAAGAGAGCGATTGTATGATTAAGACTTTGAAGGATGTTAAAGGAACAGTTGTGAAGGATTTAGTACCATTTATGAGCGAACATACACTAAATGCAATATGCGGTAAGTTTTTTGATGCTTATCGTAACAATGTATATAACTATCCCATTTTTTAAAGTTAGTATTTCTCATTTTTTAAGTTTTCCTCTCATACTGCTATTTTACTATCGTACAGTAGTAGCGTAAATATCTTCAAACATAAAAGTACACTGTCAATATTGTTTTGTTAGTATGTTCTAGCCTATATATCTGCAAGCTGGTACATATGAGTAGAATAAACTTAGCTTTTCATACGCATGTACGACTCTTCTCAAACAGGAAATAGAGAGAAAACTTAAAATGTCAGACTGAGACGCTTCACTAATATAATAGATTCTTTTTTATGCTTACCTTTGATTAGTCAATACTGTTTGAATCTTATCATTTAGATTTTTTTGTTTCTGGTCTAAAAAATAACGAATGTCAGTAACTGAAGAAGTAACAAACTCACCCAGATAACCAAGACTGAATGAGCATATGTTGCAAAGTCTGCAATAACACATTATGCCAGTCCAATATAGCCAGCATTCAAACATAATCTGTCATTTCAACTTTTGTATACAACATGTTTTGATATCTCCAATAATTTTCGAGATACATCGAGAAAAGCGAAAAGCCGCTTTACACATAAAGAGTGGTTTTGTCATTTAGAATCGTTTTTGAGCCGCCATTGAAAATTTTTACATTTATCTATTTATCTTTCCTATTCATCTGTTTATCCATGTATCATTTATAGATGTACACGTGTACATCTATAACAAAGTTTTATTGTAAGAACATTTCTATGTAATCGCACGTTAATACAATTTTAAAATAATTGTTTTCTTAAAGTTATTAGCATCTCTTATATAAGGAACTATCTGTTGCGTAGTTATAACTACTAGTTAAAACTACTCTGCATTGTGATTACGTAAGTGAGTGATGTGTGCGTGATACAATATTCAATATAAAAACTGCAGTATAAGCATGCTTACTTATCTCTCAAGTCACGTTGCACTGCAACATACAAATATTCAGAAAATAAAAGCATCTGTATTTAAAAGCAAAGTATTTTTATAGTAGTGTATAACGCAACAGATAGTTCCTTATATGAGAGATGAGATAATAACTTTAAGAAAAAAATCATTTTAAAATTGTATTAACGTGCGATTACATAGAAATGTTCTTACAATAAAACTTCGTTATAGATGTACACGTGTACAGATAAACAGATGAATAAGAAAGATAAATAGATAAATGTAAAAATTTTCAATGNCGGCTCAAAAACGATTCTAAATGACAAAACCACTCTTTATGTGTAAAGCGGCAGCTTTTCGCTTTTCTCGATNTATCTCGAAAATTATTGGAGATATCAAAACATGTTGTATACAAAAGTTTTATGGTAAGAATATATCTATTTATCTACATTAATACGATTGTTTAAACAATTGGTTTTTATAAATTTTAGAAATTTATTTCAACTAGTGTTGACAGAAAAACAGAAAAAAAAGAGAATATAAATGTATCATGCCGTGATGCAAATATTATTGCATCAATCAAGCAGAACTTGCTCAAAAAATATAGCAGATTTGAAGCATAACGTGCTATTGTCATTTCATTTTTTATTTATTTCTATATTTTTGCTGTGTTATTTTCTTTACATATCGTGCCTACCCAAGTAGCATGAAAACGTTCAGCGAATGTTAATTTTGTGTTAGACATGTTTTATGTTAGACCCCGAACACTGATCTAACATGTTGAACTAATATAAGTTTGAAATGTTCGTACCTAAACGAAGAGAACGTTACGATTTGCGATTTTTCTTGGATCCTACATGTTAGTCTGAGAACATTCGGAGGACGTTTAGAAATTTTTTAAAACTGTATACAAATTTAAGATTTATCCAAGTAGCATAAAAACGTTCTCNTAACATTTGGCGAACATTCTTAGAACGTTTTACTGAAACGTTCCCGTAACATTTGGCGAACGTTAATTAAGTAAATGTAACATAAAATATATTTGACACAAATATAGCATTGTTTGAGACAAAAACTTTTGCGCTGTAAAAATGTACTTTAAATTATAATAATAATAAATAAGTAATAATAAGAAGAAAAATATTTTTATCCACTGTTGCAGGGATACATTACACTGCAATATTTTTAATAAGATAATAATTTAAAGAAATAATAAATGAAATGTGTACAGGATAGCTTGAGAATAAGTAGATAAAAATAATCACATTTTAGTAAGGAATAAGTGGTCTCGCGGACAGAGTGCAGGGGCTGTGAATACGGTAAGTCTTGAGTTCAAATCCCTGCCATCTTCTTAAGATTTTTTCAGATTCAGTTTCTTTTAATAGAGTTTTATTGGTTGATTGACGAGCTGAATCGGGCCTCCAAAGATTAATTCAAGTGAAATCTTGAAGCTGTGTAAAAACGCAAGCCGCGAAAAAGTTTTTTATTCTCTCTATGTAACGTTTGCCGAATGTTACGGGAACGTTTCAGTAAAACGTACTGAGAATGTTTGCTGAATGTTAGGAGAATGTTAGTTCTGAGCGAACTTCTAACATAACAAAAACGTTTTTTACTGTTACTGTTGAAACATTCTGAGAACGTTTTTATGCTACTTGGGTACGTAATTCACTCACTATGATGACACCGCTGACTGAGTGGAATCTGCTGCAAAGTGCTGATTAAACCTGCGTGCATACTGCTGGCATACTGCTATATCATTTAGCTATCGGGGCAGTTATAAAAGCTTTTTGTTCAATATAACTATATGAAAGAAAAAGACAATCTATTTTTTGTAACGATAAAACAATATAGACATTATAAAACATTACAAACAATATAAACAATATAACATTGACACTAATTGTTGTGTATACTTCATATTTTTTTATTGTAGAAACTGCGATGGGCATCAATCTAAGAGATTCCATTACATCTCAACAATATCGAGATGCAGTTGATAAAATTATTAAAATTGCCTGTTATAGGTTAAGTATGAAAGGAATACAGTGAATAATGCTTATTTTTTTAACATCTAAAATATATTAATAATATAACAAACTTTATGATTTAGATGTGTAAGATTCTGGTTGCACAGCGAGTGGTTGTTTAAATTGTTACCTATAGGTAGAATGCAGAAAAAATATTTAACTATAGTGCATAATTTTACAGACAAAGTGAGTAAAAGTGGCGCATAGTGTGACTATAACAAGAGAATCTCGTGAACAATAAATTCTAATTTTGATAAAACTTTGTAGAAAAAGTTGCACACATGTAGAAAAAATCAACAAATGAATATTAACATTTTCCGTTGCAGTCCAAAACCGGTTTTAAGGAAAGAACTCATCACTTATAATAAGTATATATAAAACGGCTTTTCACTTTTCTCAATATATCTCGAAACTTATTGGAGATATCAAAAATTGTTTTATACAAAAGTTTTATAAAAAAAACACTTCTACGTAATCGTCTTAACAAAATGTTAAAAATCTAATTTTTCTAAATTTTTCACAAATTTATAAAAACCAATTGTTTTAAACAATCGTACTAATGTAGATAAATAGATATATTCTTACCATAAAACTTTTGTATACAACATGTTTTGATATCTCCAATAATTTTCGAGATACATCGAGAAAAGCAAAAAGCCGCTTTACACATACTAGGTTGTTCAATAAAGAGTGGTTTTGTCATTTAGAATCGTTTTTGAGCCGCCATTGAAAATTTTTACATTTATCTATTTATCTTTCTTATTCATCTGTTTATCTGTACACGTGTACATCTATAACGAAGTTTTATTGTAAGAACAT
>NW_018021046.1:38717-41026 GCF_002006095.1 Pseudomyrmex gracilis
CAAGCGGCCGGAATCTGGCATCCCTGCTGCTGAGTACGAGTCGAGCGAGATAGTTTTATGACGGGTTAAGAAGATGCTGAACCTTCCTGTTTTACCGGCACTTTTTATTGCACAACTTAGTCTGCATCCATTGATCGGAATGGAAAACGCTTCTCCAGAATAAAAGAGAATATGCTAAGATATGGCCTGAACAAAAATCAACAAGAAAAGTGAAAAAAATTTTATGAACTATGTATTATCACGTAAACAACATTTTGACTTCGTATGCAAAAGTGGCAGTATGAATCACAACACAAAGTGTCCGAGCCATTCTACAAACATAAACGAATATTTTAATTGTTTTAGAAATAAATTTTGAAGCTTGTAAAAAGAGAAAATGTGACAATAAGATTAGTGCAGGTTTAGCAGAACCGCCGGAAAGACTCATATGTCTATCCTTGTCTCTCTCATGTCATTTATCCTTGTTTTTATTTGACTCGGTCCCGAGAGATGGCGTTTTCACAAAACTAACCAATCATAAGTATTCCTGTAAAGAATGGAATGACTGTGATTGGCCAGTTTCATAACTTCGGTTGTTATTAAAACGGTTTTATCCGTGCGTGTAAACGTAGTCACTGTAGTACACTTTTGTTACACTCTGGCGTTTTTCTTGAAAAGCATACACTTTACACGATGTTTCCCCCACTTCCAAAAAGTGTAGTGTATTAAAAGTGTAAGGTGTACACTTTACACTTTTCGTGTATGCAAGTAAAACAAACCTATAGACTTTCGGTCCACTGAACCATTTTTGCACCAAACCAAACCAGAGATTATAGATTTTCCTAATTAATAATGGAGATTTATAAATAATGGTCTTCAATGAGAAGCCATAACCTTCAATTAAAGAATATATATTCGTATATTCTTTGCTTCTATTTTAAGTTTATATGGCATAATACTTAATAAAATTAATGGTTTAGGTTATCAAATTAACAAAGAAGAATTCTACACCAAAATTTTCGGAGATTGAAAAAATATTATTGTCAATTATGTCATGTCTTTCTCTCTTGTTATAGTACACTTTATGACCACAAACTACCAAATTACAAGATAAACTATTCACATTCAAATGTAAGGTTAGAGATTCGAGACTTGAGAGCTGAAATTTGAGATTGGAGACGAGATCTATGATTTGAGAAGCGACTATGAATTCGGGCCTAAGTGGCATTTGTGGCGAACTTTCTTTGTCAGTTCAGCATCCTCTTAACGGCACGCGCCGATCTTACTCCGTCTTGTAAAATCTCGCTCGTCGGTCCCCTTTTAAAGCCTGTTCTACATTGATCGCAAGCGCAAACGCAAGGAACAGATCTCGTAGAATTGACTAATCGTATTGATCAAATCAGTCAATTGATCAGCGTGATTGGTCAATTCTACGAGATCTATTCCTTGCGTTTGCGCTTGCGATCAATGTAGAACGGGCTTAAGAGGATGCTGAGCCATCCTGTTATACCGACGGGATGTCATTTTAGTAGAACTAACTACTCTTATTATTTACTGTATCAAATCAAAAACGCTTCTCCAAAAGTAAAGAACGTAAAGAAACACATCTCTGCCTGGTTCTTTGACTACAGAAAATAATCAAAAGTTACACTTGCCTACTATCACTTGATTATATTTTTCTATTTTTAAATAATTTCTAAGCATTATAGAACCATACATGCACTAGACAGAGAAGCTAATGATATAAAAGATTATAATGGAACGATCAGAATGTGATTTTATTATCTAGGTTACAAGAATAGTTAGATCTAATGAAGCACATACGCTAGTAGGCAGGATACACACACAAGCAGACAGTCACGTAAGTGTGCATATCCCCTCTATTATCAGACGGGTAAACCGAACGAGAGACAAGAAAAGAAATATACGTCTATCCTTGTATAGAGGGCACTACTTACTGAACAGCGTAGCAGCAAAGCAGCTGGTTCAGCATTCTCTTAAGAGGGTACTGGAGCCTGGCTTGTAAACTGGATAGAGACCTGTAAACCGACGTTTTTATAACCTAAATTTCTTTATTTTTTAAGTTTATTTACTGCACAACATTAAAAGCGCTTCTACAGAAGCAAATAAATATACAAAACTATATAAAGCTTTTGAAAATGGGTATTTAATGCCTTTTTGAACTTGGTTTTCATTCATAATGATAGTATATGGTATCAAATACACATCATCACAATATTACTTTTTGTGCATCAATTAGACAACCAAATCATATTCTGAGTGTTTCAGTAGATTGTTTTGTGTCGTACGTATTGCTGTAGTTCAGTGTA
>NW_018021046.1:41971-43803 GCF_002006095.1 Pseudomyrmex gracilis
TGAATATTGTATTTGGCTTTGGCGCCTTCACAGTCCCCAGATACGTTCAGATTCTCGAGCCTACCGAGACCACCCGTTAGTAGCTCCGCCCACTCCCGGTTCACCCTACTCTCACCCGCCGAGTGAGAAATCTGAACGCACCCCTGCGGGCGCGGGGAAGTGGAGATAGTTCTACCTCTCTTCAATCGAAGAAGTGGCAACGTCACTCTTTCTCATACTAATCATAAAATCGCTCGTTTTCTGTGTTATTTTAATTATTACTAAAAAACTGTACAATACAGGCGTCAGATTTTTCACACATATTTTCTTTATAGTTTAAAGAAGCTGTAGTAATAAAAATATTTTTAGCTAAATCTAAAAATTTTAACTTTAGTTATTTAACACGTTCCGTGCCGGTCCGATTTTCGATGACTTTTTGTTCACGCCGCGTGGGTCGTATGCGCCCCACGCTTTCGAAACTATCAATTTTGTTTATAACATATGTTTCATAATGGATGCTTTCCAACAACGGAACACTGGTCTAGTTTTCACCGAAGCATTAATTCACACCTAATGCGACGTAGAATCACATTCAAGTCGATGGAAGCCTGTGGCTGCTTTCCTTTTAGAAGACACAGTCGACACAAGTCGACACAAAAGTCATTCTGTCTTCGTTCAGTATTCAGTGAGAAACAAAGACAGAATGACTCTTGTGTCGACTTGTGTCGACTGTGTCTCCTAAAAGGAAAGCAGCCTGTGTCACACAGTGGTCTAGTTTCCACCGAAACTCTCAATTCGGTTCCACTCCGGTACAGATCAAATTTAGTGTTCCGTTTCCATTGGAAGTAGAGTACTTATAGATCAAAGCGGAAGCGAAATCAGCGCAATTTGACAGGTTTCCATCGACTTAAATTTGATTCTACGCCGCATTAGATGTGAATTAATGCTTCGGTGGAAATTAGACCAGTGTATGACAAAAACCCTCAATTCGGTTTCACTCCGGTACTGATCAAATTTAGTGTTCCGTTTCCATTGGAAGTAGAGTACTTATAGATCGAAGCGGAAGTGAAATCAGCACAATTTGACAGGTTTTCATCGACTTGAATTTGATTCTACGTCGCATTAGGTGTGAATTAATGCTTCGGTGGAAACTAGACCAGTGTAACACAGTGTCGACTTGTAGTTGGAACTCTTTTTAGCTTTTAGTTTTCTTCGTCAGGGAGTCGATTCCGTATCACGCAGTGTAGTAAAAATTACAAAAGTGAGCGAATTCACTAAATTATCTATGATCTCATTGCTCAACACCTAGTAAATTAGCTCGCTTTTGTAATTTTCAGTACATTGTACGGATAAAGAATCGACCCCTAGAGTGCGGAACAATCACTTTACATAAGTCATTTAAGTTTTTTGGTATATATGCGTGATGAATATGGTATATGTTAAACTATCGCTAAAAAATAGCTAAAGTGAGTAACCATCGTTGCGGAAATATCGATTCTCGGTCTTCTTCTCAATAGACAACATAATTTTTAGATTCCTTAGCATATATTGTATTTTTGCTATTAACAATTCTTTTATCTACATTATATTATATATTATTATATATATTGTTATTATATATTTAAAAAAATAAATTATGATACATTAAATTCCATGCATAGAATAAATCATGTACATAATACATGCACAAATTACAAATTTTATATCAGATTTTATTTCAGTTTTAATTTATAGAAGGTGAAATTAGATTAAAAAATGGCTTTTATATTGAATAAATTATACTGATGTGTAAATAAATAAACTTACATTNGTCATTAACATCCACATTGTCGTTTGTAAATAAAACATTGTTA
>NW_018021046.1:45271-46630 GCF_002006095.1 Pseudomyrmex gracilis
GTTTGTACACTTCAAAAGATACTATAAAATCGTTCCGTTATACGATGGAAGAAACAGTACAAGTAATTGCGGAACATAGAAACAGCANTGTTTTATGACGTCACATTGTCAGTACTGGCAGTGAATATCGGAATGCACCCTACGTACACAGGCGACACTGTGTAACACAGTGTCCATTAGTGTGAGTGAGACACACTGATATGCTCTTTCTCACACTAATGGACACAGTGTTACACCATGGAGATAAAGGAGGGAGCATTAAGGGATATTATAGGCGCGGGATGTGAAGCCATGGTGCGGGGGGGTTTGATCGTCAGCCATGTTTATATGGGCTACTAGTGCTGCTATCTATGTGATGAGAGTGGTATTATTTCAACCTTAGACCATATATACTTATAGACACGGCTTCAGACAACTATCTTGAAGCAAAGATAATATCATCTACATGACGTCACATGTGGGCAAAGCAAAGGCGCGTTTATAGACGGCTTCAGATAACCGCCTTGAAGATAAGATAATATTATCTACGAGGCCGCGTTTAGCCATTGCTGAAATGCCCACATGTGACGTCACGTAGATGATATTATCTTTGCTTCACCTCGACTCGTGGATTCATATCTACAGGCCGTGTCTATAAGTATATATGGTCTAAGATTTCAACACATTGAGAGTAGTATTATTTGACGTTGATGCGTATTAATCTGTTAGTGACAGGAAGAAAGTGTAAAAAATTTTAATAAAGAGAGGATTAAGAAGAAGAAAGAGAGATAAGTAAGACAGAATTAAATTAAAATAAGTCTTCCGCAATCTACACGTTATATTACATTTAATATATACTATAGGTTTAAATTTATAGTTAATAGTTAACATAAGCGTTACGGATGTTCTAAACTTTTATACTTATTTTAGAAAAAAAGTAATTATAAAAATGGTGCATTGCATAGCAAAAAACTGCCACAATAGATCATCGCAAAAATCCAAACAACAAGANGAGTTAGAAAAAACTCAAAATATATCATTTCATGTGTAAGTATATACATCGTAATATGTTATGATTTTAACTACATGTGGGTGTAAATGATTTTGAATTTGTAACGAAAATGATGTAAATAAATAATGAATAAAAAAGTCAATAAATANTAACAAATGATGTAAAGAAATGATATAAACTTCCCAAGCAACCAGCTGACGTTGTAATGACGTAAATATACGTGATTTTTGTCACTAATTGGTGATTATGACCTAAATTGACGTTATTTTGAACGTCATAACAATGACGTCAGTATATACATAGCTGGATTTATTGTAAGACATTTAATTAAATACATAATGTGTGATATTTGTGTTAATGCCTTAATT
>NW_018021046.1:48124-52190 GCF_002006095.1 Pseudomyrmex gracilis
TATATATATATATATATATATATATATATATATATATATATACATATATACATATATATACAGGGTGTTTAAAAAGTCCTGGTACAGCAAAATATCTCGAAAACTAAGAGTCGAACAGAAAAACATTTCAGATAAAAGTTGTAGGACTTTTCCCTGGCTATTACCACGTGATCTTGAATTTGACCTTGATCTTGTCCTTCAAGGTCATTTCAACGTTAAGTCGTTTTTTTTAAATAGAACCCAATATTTTTGACGCCGGAAATGGAAAGAACAGGAAATTTTACGTTCGGGTATGACCTTCACTAACCCCCTCCCTTGATCTTGTAGTCAAGGGCAAAATCAAACAATAAACAGTCCCGCTATCATTCCAACTGGATGATCGATAGCAGAGCCACTCAACACTTTGAAAAAGTCAACGTTTGGGCAGGTATTATTAATACCACGTTTGTTGGACCATTGTTTATTGAAGGCAATTTAACTGCTGCAAAGTATGAAACAATGTTGAGAGACGATATCATCCAGCCATTCAAGAAATTGTAGGCGAATGATGATTTCAAACATACCTGGTTCCAACAGGATGGAGCTGCTCCTCATTACGGACGCGATGTTCGAGCATATGTATTTAAATAACGTGTTCCTTATAAGATGGATTGGAAGAAGAGGGGAGATCGAATGGCCAGCAATATCACCCGATCTCACTCCGCTTGATTATTTTTTATGGGGCTATTTTTCTTCGGAAAATTTGTACAAAAATATTTTGTATTGGAAGAATGCAACAAAATATTTTTGCAAAACTGCTAATAATTATTAGCGTGTGATACGCATTATCTGCGTGTGATCCGCACACTCAGTGGTTATTACACACAATAGTTTTTCCAATAATATCTAAAGAGCGAGTAATGTCCGCTTGTATTCCGCTGCTAAAAGTTATTACAGATACAATAATATTCGCCTCGATCATTACAGAGCCGCCATATTAATCACACGGCCGCATGTAATAATCACACAGCCGGCAGTAGTTCTTTTTCGTAAGGGCGAGGTCATAAATTATAAATCTAAGTCATGTTTTTATATTATAAATGTCATTTTGCTATCAAATCGTGTTGCGCAGATCTTGCTTCATAGTTTGCGTCAATTTGGTCTCAGATTATGTTATCAAACTTTGCACGGTTTTTGATAGCAATTTGCTGTTACTTTTTGTCGACAAGCTTTGGCAACAAAATCGAAGCCTAATGTGGACACAGTTGATGCCAATTTAATGAGTATTTATGTTTAAAATTGCTGCCAATTTGCTGGCAAATTGCGAACAAATTGTTTACTGGGTATTCATCAATTATACTTAATTTAAAATATACTTATAGAACAGTGCTGGAATTTCTAGTCTGAAAGAAAAATGCAATTGTCAATCAAAATCCTGAATAAACAACCCTGATAGGAAACCATTTACAAAATTATGTGACGAAATCTTGCACTAAAATTGTAATTTGCAATTATACAGATATATTTTAGGAAATAGATGTAAAAACATTGATATTTTATAAAATATTTGTAGTTGTGTGCAAATTAGTTTTCAAATACTATTTCGGTAAAAGAATAACGATATGTTGAATCATCTTAGCAGTATATTTGCAAAATTAATTTAAAAAAAAAAAGTGTTCAAAAGTGAGAAAAAAATTTCAGCTATGTGATGTTTAAAATATGTAGAAATATAATTGCATATAAAGAAATCAACTTAATTCATGTACGTACTTAAGAAAATGCATAACGACTCTTTCGCAATTTTTAACAAATATTATTTACAAAATTTTATTTTGACAAAACTGTTGCGTTATGGCGAATCATTTTAGTGCAATCATTGCAAAATCGTCGTTAGTCATGATGCCATTTTTGTGCAATATTTTCACAATTTGCCTATTACAGAACGTGTTTTCTAATAGATTCTTGGTCACCGAAAACGAATCCGGCGACGANATTGACTTAGCACGTCAAATNTTCGAGAAATTTGAGATTAATTCTTACAAAAAAGAATTACTGCCGATTACATATAAATAAAGTCAGTAATATAAATATTACTGATAATGACATAAGAATATTATTAGGTATTACAGAAATCACTGAGAATATTACTGGCAATTACACAGAATGCCAGTAATTTTTTCGTACCACTGCCGCAATATATTACTGCCAGTAATTCTTTTTCGTAAGGGAATGTATCAAAATTGGCAGTTTTGGCTATATTTATCATTTTTTTGAGGCCAAACTATATATAAATTTTTTTTTACAATTTTACTTACACCATATTAAAGTGCTATCTTTTATCTATAATGTGAATTTATATTTATTACTGTACGAATTTTTTAATATACATAATTAACATTAATTGTACATAATTAATATTAATGACATACATAATTAACAATAAGTTTATTAATATTCAGGTCTCAAAAATGTGTTGAGAACAGTGTAATCAGTATATATCAACAAAAAATTTGTTTGCGTTGTAAAAATTTATTTTAAATTATATTTAAGAATAATAAAAATATTTTTATTTATTGTTGCAGGTACATTGTACTTCTATATTTTTAATAAAATAATAACGTACATAAGTAATAAATGAAATGGGTAGGATAGCTTGAGAATAAATAGATAAAAATAATTAAATGTTAGTAAGAAACACAAGTGGTCTCGCGGACTGAGTGCAGGGACTGCGAATATGAAGATCTTGAGTTCAAATCCCGCTATCACATTTGGATTTTTTCACGTGCGGTCCCTTTCAATGGAGTTCATCGGTTAATCAGCGAGCTGAATCAGGTCTCCAAAAATCAATTCTAGTGAAATCTCGAATTAATTCCCCTCCGACAAGACAATATGCCATTGGGTTTCTTTTTTTATAATAAAAAGTTGAGGTGTCGCCTCGGGCTCTGCTTGGTAAATCCAAATATTAAAGAAAATGGCTGTCTGGAGCCTTTGCAGGGTGTATTGCAGTAAAATTTGTTTAAAACAATCTTTGCCAAAACGTTTCGACTTTATTTGAAGTCCTTATCAATTGATCTGTTGACGATATTTATACAAGTGTTGTTATTATATAAAATATGAAAATTGAAATTAATATAATTACGTACTGTTACAATAAGAGTCAAAAACGCATCTTGTTACATCAAGGTCAAATCAAACTACACAATGACATTTTAACGGTAATAAATGTATAAAATTACGAGTGTCATATCATTATAACGATGGAAACTGAACTGAATCGCTATAGGTTGGATTGAATTTGATGTAGAAGGTGACTCCATCTATGAATTAATATTGTACTTTATTCAATAAAGGTAAGTATATATACTTACCTTTATATACAAAGGCTCCAGACAGCCATTTCCTTTAATATTTTTTTTTTTATTTTACTAAGTAATTCCACTTCCAAGTGGAATCCATTCTAGGCAACAGATCTGGTCTGCGTTTGGTAGCAATCTGTCGACGTTTCTGACGACAGATCTGCTCTGTATTTGCTAGTGTTCTGTTGACAGTTTTGATAACAGATATGTTCTGTATTTGGCGATATTTTGGCGCCAACAGACGATGACCAAACCTGTTGTGGATTTGGTGCCTCACTGTAGCTTCGCTTTGCTAGTGGCAGATCTGTTACGATTTTGGTCTCGTTTTGGCATGTTTACGTGTTGGATAGATTCAATCGCCAAACTATATCTTACTGAGGTTAGGTAGGCTATGGTTTTGGTATTAAATTCCGCCGGCGATTCTTGACAAATCCACAACATCCCACAACCAAATTGTTTGCTGAGTATATATATATACCCAGCAAACAATTTGGTTGCGAGATGTCGCAGTTTTGTCGCCAACCGCCGGCGAAATTAGTAGACCAAATCCATATCCATCTGTGTCCTCATTAGGATATGGTTTAGCGACCATATCTGTCAAACATGTGAGATGTCAAAATGAAACCAAAATCATAACAAGTCTGCCACTAGCAAAGCAAAGCCAAAGTGACGCACCAAATCCAGAACAGATTTGGTGATCGTTTGTTGGCACCAAAATCGCGCCAAATACA
>NW_018021046.1:52755-54442 GCF_002006095.1 Pseudomyrmex gracilis
TATATGCTGATACTTGAACAAACAAAGTGTTTTTTAATTGATTTTTGGTCACTGAAAACGAATCTGGCGGTGAAATTGACTTACCACGTCAAATTTCCGAGAAAATTAAAGTTAAATGTATAATATACTGTCTATTAGNGTGAGAAGGAGCATATCAGTATATCTCATTCACACTAGTGGACATTGTGTAACATAGTGTCGAATGTACGTAGCTGGAAAGCACCCATTGTTTTATATTACTCAATAAATACGAGAATAATACATTACATTTATGATTGCTTCATTGCCGAATGCGTATAAATAGAAGTATTAAAATCTTGCAGTTAAACTTTANCGGTTCCGGCATAAGCTAACAGTTATTGCCCGCATAAACAAGGTCTAATTGTAAAAGACTGTGCAACGTTTGTTAACAATCTGTTATCAACACAGACGACAGATATGATCGCAGATAATCGCCATTTTGTTGTTTAGATGTCAAACAGACAGTTTAGTAGTCTTGCGTGCAAACAGTCCGCACATATGCACGAACAGATCTGCTTGGCGTTTGGTGGCAATTTGTCGTCATTGCGTTCAACAGAACGACCCGACTGCGGTCAACGTTTTGTCATAACAGATGCTCATACGGTTTTGCGGACTGTTTGGTCACAGTATTGCTAAAGCAGATCTGCTTGCTATCGACCATTTATTTGTTTTCAATTTTACTAACATATATGGAATCACTTTGGCCGCAATAGTCTCATGTATGTGCCAACAGAGTTGTTGCGTTTTTTGTCTCCATATGCTAACAGTTTTGGCAGCACCAAAGCATGTTTCCGTACTGTAGCGTTTCTGCACACAGTTTCTGTTGCCAAGGTCTGCGCAGTCAGAAATTGTTTGCTGGGTATATAATTGTATATTGTTATCCCGATTTAGCCTCGTGGTTGAATTTCGGAGGTGCAAGCCTTTTTTAAATTCAGTTTGATGGATGATAGAATACAAATGAGCGAGAGAGGTTCAGAGAAAAGAAAAAACTCGGATGCTACCCGAGACGGCTTAACACCGCGAGTGGCTCTTCCGATTCAGGAGAGTTCGGATGCTACTCGGGACGACTCAACACCGCGAGTGGCCCTTCTGATTCAGAAAGAGGAGAAGTGTATTTGTTTATCTATTTGTTATTCAAAGTAGATTGTGAGTGATCTCTCACTTCTCCAAATATCAGTTGTGGGTATTCCAATCACTAATTTTGGATGCAACAAGTGGAATCTTCGGAAACGTGTGAATATTATTTTTACGACTTACTATATAGGTACCCAGACGGCACAATGATGTATTTAAGATGTCTTGAAGATATTTCACAGAGACTTTGAATGTGCAAAAGATATCTCGTTGAGACATTTTCGAATGAGTAATGATGTTCAAATAATATCTCAGGGATATGCCTGAGACTGCTAATGTCCACATCAAAAACATGCAAATGATATCTCTTGCAAAAGGTTTAAAAATGAGGGGAATTTCGAGATTTCACTCGAATTAGTTTTTGAAGGCCTGATACAACTCGCCCCGATCAACCGATGAACTCCATTGAAAGGGACCGGACCTGAAAAATCCTAAGGTGATTTAGTGAGATTTGAACTCGAGATCTCCGCAAGCCCATATCCGCAGCCCCTGCACTCAGTCCGCGAGACCACTTGCTTCTTACTAAATTATA
>NW_018021046.1:55062-60334 GCF_002006095.1 Pseudomyrmex gracilis
AATTGTTAATAAACGGATTTAAATATATACACTCCAACAACAGTGTTATTGCTTCAATAGCCAAAATTCATTTGTTCTTTGATCATCAATAAATATTTCAAAAATATAAAAATATCACGGGAGTGTAATACACTGCATTCAAATTTTCTATACATTAAGCGATGTCTTTGAGATATACTTGAAAGAAAACAGTACTAATATTCTTAGAAGAATATCTGTGTGATATTTCAGGGATGTAATATCTCATGATATCACGAAAATAACGTAAAAACGATATCATTTTACAATCAAATAATATCATGTGCCGTCTGGGTATATTATCGTAGGTCCTTACGATCGTTAGCCTTCGCTAGTCCTTTTTCGACCCTTAATGGTTGCTCTCGCACGGTGAAGCACTGGTTAGCCTAGTGATCGGCACTCTATCTCACTTCTCACTTTTGCACTTTGCGTTCGCGACTTGTAAAAATTTCGACTCTTGCGTGCGCGGTGATCGAGATTTTTCTGAACTGAGAGCGCAAGAGCTTATTTGCTTCTTATACTATTATCGGAAGATGTATGATTCTCGTGTTCTCACCAATCAGGATGACTGATCGGACCGCTGTTCTCTCCAAGCGAGTTGTCGGTTTCTAATTTGTTAATAAACCATCAATGTTGGCGTCGTCCGTCTTGTCTAATGTTTAGAGAGGGGAAGATGCAGATTTTTGAGCTTATTGGTTTTTCTTTTGTCAGGTATCGTCCGTTAGGTCTTGCAAGCAGAATTCTCATTTTTATTTATATGTTTCCTTCCAGAGATCAAGTAATCTTTGCGATTTTTATATTTTTTTAAGTTCTGGCGCCTATGAATTGTTATTCCATGTAGGTGCCGGGCATGTAGATCCAGGATCTGTTTATTGCATTAAAATTTTAATTTTTCTGGTTGTCGGGGATCTTTTGTTTATTAGTCTGTGCAGTTTTATTTTGCGTGCCAGATTTCTCGTTTCGCGTATTTTTCTAAGTCTTAGTCTCCTGCTCTCTATCTGGGAACTTTCCTGTTTTGTTGTTATATTTTATTTTAAATAAAACTTTATTGTCGCGTGTTCGGCACATTGCGTTGCGAAAAGACGGGAACCATGGAGTCTCCGGACGTAACACATTAGATACGATATTTCATACTACTGCAACATAACTGATTCAAACTAATATTGTTATATTTAAAATAGAACTTCTACATTAAATAAAAAATTACACTTTCAATTTCAAAACATATAATAACGGTGTTTTTATAATTGTTAGTAAAAAAAAAACGGCTCGCTATGTTGGATCTTTTACTAGCGGTGTCCCGAGAAAATAGTATGACTGATTCAGACATCAGAGAGGAAGTTGATACTTTTATGTTTGCTGTATGTAGTTTTTATGTTTCATAGATTTTCAGTGTACATTATTTACTCTTAGAACACATACTACTACTATGTGATTACAGGGTCATGATAGTGTAGCAATGGCAGCATGCTTTACCTTAATGTTATTAGCCGAGCACAAGGATATTCAGGTATTCTTTGGCAGAGTACTGTAATTATATCAAAAAGAATTAACCGATTGTAAAATTCTACAGAAGAATTAATTCTATTAGTTGTAAGAGAGTATACATATCTACGTACTTTATATTTACTATATAGAATCGCGTCAGGTTCGAAGTTAACAATGTGATGAAGGAGAACGAAAATAAATTTACCATATCAGTGTTGCAACAGTTATCATACTTAGACAGATGTATAAAGGAATCACTGCGCTTGTATCCCACTGTGCCTTTTATATCGCGACAGATCTCAACAGACGTAAAATTACGTATGTATATTATGTACCTTTACATTGCATACATATTTTTTTACACACAAGATTATATACAGATACATTGTTGAATTTCAGTTTGACAAATTATAATAGAGTTTATTTTTTACTCTTAGTATAATATTTTATATATTATTTTTATAGAATCATATGTAATACCTGCCGGAACATATGTAAATCCTTTTATCTACGGTACGCATAGAGATCCTCATTTTTGGTCAAATCCAGATGTATTTGATCCAGATCGATTTTTGCCAGAAAGGAGTCAAAACCGTCATCCTTACGCTTACATACCGTTTAGCGCGGGACCACGGAATTGCATAGGTAAAACTCCGTAATATATTTCTTTTTTTTCTACATATGAATAATTTCATTCCTCTTATGAATTATAGGTCAACGATACGCTATGTTAGAGCTGAAAGCTATAATCGCTTCTTTGATACACAACTTTTACTTGGAGCCAGTCGATTATATAAAAAACGTAGGAATAAAGGCGGAGTTGGTACTTCGCTTTAATTGTCCAGTTCGTATGAAATTTGTCCCAATTGAATCGATATAGCTATTATAGTCAAAAACAAGTAAAACAAAACGAATTAATATAAATCAATCAACCTAATTTGATAAATGAGCTGATATTAAATCTGAAAGTAAGTTTGGTTAAAAGCATTTGGTCGTAAAGTTACTGTATTAGAAGCAGAAGCGAATGCGGAAGCGCCGTATAGAAAGATTGTTGAACTGCTTCTAATGACTGGCGAATGTTGACCAGTAGTAGTAGTTAATGAAGTAGTAGTAGTTCATGAATCCTCCAGAGTTTCTCCTAGAAGATTAATGACGTAAGGAATTCCGGTGATGGGCAATAAAAAGAGAAGAAATCTTTTAATGGTGTATATCCGACGTAGGTAATGTCTCGCACATGAGCTCTTTTTTTCTAAGACAAAAAAAAAGTTAATAGAGTTGTGCGCGAAAACTTACTTTTCTCGCGATTTAATAACATCTTCAATTTGTTTTTATCAGGTGTAAACATAATCTCAAAAAACTTACATTTTCAGAAAAAGATAAGAACAGACGCCAAGTATACGCACAACATGTATTGTATTTACATTAAAAATCTTAACTTAAACTGTTTTTTATATTATTTTTTATTTATAGAAAAAATTTAAGTTAGGTTTTATTTTATATAAAAAATTCTTTTTCTGTAAAACCTGGATTACAAAATATTATATACTACAAAACATTCTTTCTCTGAAACTCTGTTAAAAAACTTGGCGCGTTGCATCTCAACTATAATAAACTGAAAGTATGTATTTGTGCGGCAGTCTGATGTATAATAGCTACTCAGTAGTGTTTGTTTTAATGTGAAATATATGAAATATAAATTGCACGCGCACATAAGACATGTCTATATCTGTAAGTTGTCGATGCAGTCGCGCCAAGTTTTTTTTTGCATTAAATAGTTTTTATATTCTGAAAAAAATTTTCTATGTATAAAATTGTATGGACATATTCGGCACACACACATATAAATTTGCATAATTAGATATAATAATTTTAATTTGTGTATAAGTATATATGATTATATATCAAAAAGTTTTTAAAAATATAGTAAAAATATAGTTTTATATAAATTTTTTCTATCTAACATGATACTAATAGAGTTATTTTGTAATTTGATATACAATATCTCTGAAGCCATTCTCTTAAAAAAAGAAATTCTCCGTGTAAAATTGTATGGACATATTCGGTATATATATATATATATATAAATTTGGATAATTAGATATAATAATTTTAATTTGTGTATAAGTATATATGAAAAATTTGTTACCGGGTTTTTTTGTTACATCTCTGTGTTCTAGTAATAAATATAAACTTACCAAAGTACAGTAGTTATGTATTTAAAATTAGAGTAAATAATCGCAGAAAAGAAGTTAAGGAGGAGTCTTACTGTTGTATTACACAAGTATGTTATTGTAAATTGTATTTCTATTCTATATTGTTTTTCAACAATTTACTAACGTATAAAATGTTACTTGGTGCTGCCTTTTGATATCACTTCTTTTGTAAAACAGGTTTTTAGAGAAAGAATGTATGTAGTATATAGTATTTTGTAATCCAGGTTTTATAAAGAAAGAATTTTTTTGTATAAAATAAAATCTGATTTAAATTGTTTTTCTATAAATAATAAAATTCTAAAAATTCTAAAAATAATTCTAAAAATAATTCTAAAAATAATAATAATAAACAATTTGAGTTAAAATTTTTAATTTAAATACAATACGTGTGCGTGTGTACTTTGGCGCTGGTTTTACTTTTTTCTAAAAAAATAAGTTTTTTCAGATTCACACATTTTATAACATATACATTGTAGTTTTATAGTAAGTAAAATAACGTACAAAAGTTTATTTGATGCTACTTTTTGATATCACTTCTTTTTCCTCTAAAAACAGGATTTTAGAGAAAGAATGTTTTGTAGTATATAATTTTGTAAATCAGGTTTTATAGAGAAAAAAGTGTTTTTAATATATAAATAATAATAATAAAATAATAAAACTAAATTAAAATTTTCTTGTATACCTAAAATGAAGCAGTTTGACTTAAGATTTTCAATTTAAATCAATAATTTAAATACAATTTGTTGTACCTGGTACTTATTCTTACCTTTTTTTGAAAAAATAAGTTTTTCGAGATATCACACATTTTGTATTTTGTAGTATACGTTGTATTTTTATAGTAAGCTAAAATAAATTTAATTACGTATAAGTTTACTTGATGCTACTTTTTTGATATCACTTAAACCAACTTAAACGGTTTATCAAGTCTCATAAAGATCCCATAGACACATTACAACATAAAAACATAGTTTACAAATTACAATGTAATTCTTGCGAAAATATTTATGTTGGCCAAACAAAAAGGCAATTGAGTACTAGAGTCAAGGAACACAAAAACTATGTAAAAACTTTTAATAAAAATTCAGTCATAGCTAAACATAAATTACTCTCAGGGCATGACTTTATATATATATAATTGTGGGACAACATAAGAATATTAGACATTAAACATAATTATATTAAAAGACTTGCATCAGAAATGTTACACATTAAATTACAACATAGTCTAAATAAGATGCAAGATACTGAAAATTTAGACAATTCATACTTCCCGCTTTTGAATATAATTAACACACGTCTGATGTAAACTTGCCTTTGGCCACATGACACATCAAATTTCAGTTTAACAGCTATCGTTGACTCGTCATCATCACATGTCAACGTCATTGATATGAAAATTTGTAGTCAAAGGTAGGTAAAATAAGTTTGTTATATCACTTTTTTATTTATGTTTTGATTAGACTACACAGTTTGTCCGGAAAGTTCCCGGACTGATTTTTTCTAGCGCGGGTAAGCGGCGCTATCGAGCGGTCAACGCTGGAACTACTTAGTAT
>NW_018021046.1:61024-81427 GCF_002006095.1 Pseudomyrmex gracilis
GACTACCTTGAAGTGTAAACTTGTTTAATAAACCATATCTTTCATTTTCGATTTTTAATTCACGTAGTCCGGGAACTTTCCGGACAAACTGTGTAATTACTAAAATTACTTGTATCATCCCAGATGGCCAACTGAGTGCAAGTTGTTGGCAATTTGCCACAAATATTGCGCATATGTTTTCAGCAATGTAACAAAAGGATGTATCCTCTTTTCGGTATGTTCTTGCCAGCAACAGTTTACAAGATATAATAACAGCAAGTTCCCAACAACTCATCGGCAATAAACTTCTATTATTTTTCTCAATTTATGAATAACAATTATTGCTCATATATTGCTCACATATTGCTGACTCACTTGTCATAAACATTGGCTACAACAATTGATTGATAATAAAACTCAGCATATCGATACTGAATTGACAAAAACATTTTCGTTGCATTAAATAAAAACAACACAACAGCAATTGGCGAGCAACTTAATCTATACAATGATTTGCTTTATATTGAGTTTTCACATTTGGCTATCTGGGATATTATGTCTTTTCAGACAACACTGAAGAAGACTTAAAATAAAGTCGAAACGTTTGTATTTTAACTCACATAAAAGTGATTTTTTGAATTGCCTAAAATCCTGCAACTTGTTTGGCAACGCTTTTACCAACGCTTTGAATAAAGAGTAAAGGAAGGAGCATTTGCCGAAGTTTTGAGAGTGGGGGATGAAGCCGTCTACGTCACATTTTATCNATGATGGCGGACTTGACGTCACTTCATAGATATGAGAATGTGACTAGTGTGTGTAAATCGTGTAAACGCGAGTGCAATATACATACAAGCAATTTTAATTCTCTTAAGTTTTTTGTTATATGAATATCAAGAAAAATGGTTTGTTTGTTGTCGAAAAGTATTAATCACAATGGTTTCTCTGTATCTTATCACTCGTAAGTAATATTATAAAATATTGTTTGTAAAGTTTTCTAGGTTATCTCGAATAAATAATTTAAATAAAAAAATATATATACTTTGTGGGCGTGTTCGTACAGCAGCGGATAAGGATTAGCAGCGAGATGTAAGCAGCCGGGACTGTGGATAAATCAGGGAGCGCTAATGATTACGCTCTAGTAAATATATCCAAAAGGATATATTTCTATGTCCAATTATTTACAAGTTATGTACAGATAGGTTCTGACAAGAACCGTTTAGAGTTATAGTGTAAAGCGGTTTTCTTGAGAGCCTGTGATGTCGGCGGTTACGATCGTGTTCCTTCTTGCTTCGACGTACTCCCTGTGGGCTCTTTGATCGCCGTGGCGAGCGCTGTTGGCTGCGGGAGCGATGACGTCGTCTCTCTGTAGATCGATGATCTCTGCTGCGGATCTCGCCGGTGATATCGGTCTGGACGGCTCGTGTTCTCCGTGGAGAGGTCTCCCAGTCACTGTGGTCGCTCTGCGTTTCCTGCTTCTTATATAGTGGCCGAGGAGCAGGGAGCGAGACCTGATTTCCCCTGTGGACACGGAGTAGCGTCTGCGTAGTAGCGTGCGCTGTAGATCGTCCGGTGTGATGCGTGGTGGAAGGTCCCAAGGTGACGCTTCGTAGCGGTGCCTTGGTGATGTAGCGAAATCCCGGTGGCTTGCCAAGGTAGCCGGGGATGAGGACCTGCACCTCCGATTATAGTGATGGTGATTGAGGAGTCTTGGCCAGCGAGCTTGTAGAAGCTTCCTCGGGGTTGATCCTGGCCTCCTTGTTGTCTGCCGGTGCTGGTAGTCCTGCTCCGCAGTCCGGAACTTTTCGGATCGTGGCAATACGGTTTGGCGTCGCTGTTATATTGACGCCGCCGCACTTTTCACTACCGTGTTACGGCTCGCGGCCATGCGCCGTGTAGCGGCGGCGCGCTCAAACTGCGCGGCCGGCCGTTGGTCGGTAATGGTGGTGGCTGTAGTCGCCACATACTTAAGAGGATGCTGAACCTTCCTGTTTTACCGGCACTTTTTATTGCACAACTTACTCTGCATCTATTGATCGGAATGGAAAACGCTTTTCCAGAATGAAAGAGAATATGCTAAGATATGGCCTGAAAATCAACAAGAAAAGCGAAAAAAATTTTATGAACTATTATCATGTTACGTCCTGGCCCACGGTTACGGTCGGGCTATGATGGAGTAAACAGAAAGCTGTCGTTTCTCTTTCTATCTCCGCACAGCAGATTGGTGATCCCGCTGCGGCAGAGTCGAGCGGGTTTGTGTGCTCTCACGGGCAGGTCAACGGCGTATGCCGCTCTCACTCTGTCCTATGAGGCCCCACTCGTCGGTCTCTTTTTAAGTCTGGAGAATTAACTCCACGGACTAAGGACGAGACCGTGCGATCGATTGAGGATGTGGAATGATGAGAAGTCGTCTTAATTAAAAGAAAAAATTATGATGCGTACAATATTAACTTATTGATTTAAGGGTTGGCGTTACAATTTTTAGCCATGTTGTCGTGTGGTTGGGTGTGATGTCGCGAATTTTACATTGAAACGGAGGGTCATCGCTTGGAGGCTAGAGAGGGGGAATATATATGTGTGTGTATGCGTGACCCGAGGATGTGTGTGAGGAGCCTCCGGCAGGGTTTTACAGGTGTAAGTGCGTCGGGTGCATGTTTAAGGCGCCGATTCGTGGTATAGAAATCATTCAAGATCTATTTCGATGATCTCATGGATTTTTGCGGAAGGAATATTGAATAAAAATGGTGAACGGGAACTAAACGGATGTCATCTATATAAGGAAATTTGACAGGGAGGAGTTTTCTGGCCGGAGTGGTGGTTATCAACCGGAAGATGTCGGAAGGATCTGTTGTTAGAGGATCAAGGACAAAGGAGATTCTTTCAGGATTTGCTTTTTTGTAAGTGGAGGTTAGGCGAAGGAAGTGTTGGAATTTAGGATCGAGCGGAAGGGTGGTTGGTCATGTCGTGTCGGAGAATTCATCGTTCGCGGGTTCATCTCTGGACGTAGAAGGTTGAGGGGAAGGAGAGCGAGGAGGAGGTGGAGGAGTCGGCGCGGATTGCAGATCCGCGGGATTTTCCGCGGGACGAGCGGGTTCGGAGTGCGTTGGAGAGGGGGAGCAAAGAGGTGAAGGGGGCGGATTGTTCACGGGCGGACAAGGGGAGGACTGAACGTCTGCGGGAAAATCGGGGGTTATCGGTGAATAGGAAGGAGCTTCATACCACGAATCGTCGTGTGTATGTGTGTCTGTGTTGCGAATGCGTCGGTGAGTGTGAGTGCGCGTGCGATTGAGTTGTATGTATATCGGTGGGGTTTCTTATTCTATTGTCGCTGCTGGAATCGTTTCTTAATGTCTGAGGAGAGGAGGCGTCAATGGGCCTAGTCGGCTCCGCTTCGTTTTGCGCGAGCGCTGCCGCTCGTCGCAATTTTGCGTTGCGTCGGTAGCGCTGGGCCTTTTTACTCGCTCGCGATATTCTCTGCCGGGGTTCCACTTAAACGATTTTATGCAATTACACTCAATTACAATTTATGTTATTGATTTTTTTGTTATTGATTTTCTTGGCTTTGCGACTCCTTTCGGAGATGTTGAGCCTTGTTTACCACGTGGTTTAGGGAAGAAAATAAAGAAAAAGATTTTGGCTGCCACCCGAGACGGTTATACACCGCGAGTAGCCCTTCCAAAATTTCGGCTGCCACCCAAGACGGTTACACACCGCGAGTAGCCTTTCCAAAATTTCGGCTGCTACCCGAGACGGTTACACACCGCGAGTAGTCCTTCCGAAGATTTCGGCTGCCACCCAAGACGGTTACACACCGCGAGTAGCCCTTCCGAAGATTTCGGTTGCCACCCAAGACGGTTACACACCGCGAGTAGCCCTTCCGAATTTTGAGTGTATCTATATATTTGTTTATTTTGTCCGTTTCCCGATATCTCCAAAAATCAATCGCGACGTCAGCTTTTAATTTCGCGAGAAGTGGAACCTCCGTATATATAATGATGTGGACTTACTACTTAGATGACTGCTGCGATTTCCTTTGTCCCTTCGGCCCGTACGGCTGGCTAGGTAGTTCTGAACCTGGTGCGGCTTCGGTGTTCGGTGGATTCTTGGCGCACTACTCGCACTTGCACTTGTAACTTATATGCTCACACGTCGCGACTTTGCTGCGGCACTCCCGGCAGAATCAGTAGGTTTTTTCCGACTCCAGCTCCGAAAGTCCCGTCTTATATACCTTTTTGAGTCGGTGAGTGCTCACCGAGTTTCTTCCAATCGGAAAACTCGGTTGGGCCTTGCTGGTTTCTATTTGTTAATTAGTCGGTCGGGCGACTTACGAGATCGCCAATCGGCGACGACCTCTCGCTTCGGTCGCCTCGTCCGATTTTTCGGAGAAAAAAAAGGAGAGTGTTGTCTTTTTGATCACGCCGCATAGACCTCTTGTTGTTTGTTTATAATAAATATGCCGGAGTTTCTATTTGCGCCGGCCGCTCTAATTTTTATGACCGGTGTTTTCATGACCAGGAAATATCCGGGTTTGTTTGGAAAGCTGCTCGAATAGTTATCTAAAATTTCGTGTTATTGCCAAACGCGGTTTATCTTTTCGGGCGCCGATATAATTTCCGTTTGCTCTCCTATCGTCTGGAGTTTTAAGTTTCCAAACGTTAGGAGACCCGTTCGAGTTATTTATTATTATTTACAAAAAAAAAGGGTTTGCTATGCGCTGGCGCGTCGCGTCGCAGAAAAAAAGAGACCGTGGAGTCTCCAGGACGTAACAATCACGTAAACATTTTGACTTCGTATGCAAAAGTGGCAGTATGAATCACAACACAAATTGTCCGAGCCATTTTACAAACATAGACAAATATTTTGATTGTTTTAGAAATAAATTTTGAAGCTTGTAAAAAGAGAAAATGTGACAATAAGATTAGTGCAGGTTTAGCAAAACCGCCGGAAAGACTCATGTCTATCCTTGTCTCTCTCATGTCATCTATCCTTGTTTTTATTTGACTCGGTCCCGAGAGATGGCGCTACCCGACAGCGTAGCTGTTAATTTGTGGCATTTGTGGCGAACTTTCTTTGTCAGTTCAGCATTCTCTTAATCATGAGTGTTACGTCCTGGACTCTACAGTCCCCTTCTGTTTGGAACCAGACATAAACTAGCTTTAAGATTTGCGCCTTAGAATTAATTTTTACATAACAATCCTTAAGCAGAGAACAAAGGACCTATTAAACTAAGACAAACAGACCCGTATCGCAATTTTTTTTTAATCTAATCACTCTTACCGACTTTTAAAGGGATATCGGCCAATTAGTCAATAAGTGGCCCGGATGTTTGGTTCGCGAATAATTCGCGAATAAAAACTTAGATAATTTAGGTGGTCCGCTAATCTCTAGCAAGGAACGTTATGGCACCGAAAATAAACAAGAAATTGCACGTGCAGATAATGAAGTTTAAACACATGTTGAGTGAGTCAGAAAGAATGATTGTCGGTGATTGGTCCTCTCGCCTGGTCGGATTAGCAAATGAAGGATCGAAATTTTAATCAGTAAAGAGTGGGAGANTAAAATCTAAAGACGATTGGCAAAAATCAGAAGGATTAACGCCCCGAGATCATCATATATAAGGCGTTGGAACATCGGAGAGCACGCTCCATAACCAGCATTACGATTATTAACACAGTTTTATTCCTTCTCGAAGTTCAATTCAACAATTTAACTTAGAGTCAATTCGGTCATACGAAAAGATACTCGCTTGTCCTGTTTGGTCTGAAATTCGGTTGTGAGAATTAGATCCTCACGATCCGAACCACAGATTTCTATACTACACTAGATCGCTAACTTAGGTAGTGGGGATGAAGCCACCAATCATCATTATCCGCATTACAAATGGCTGAACTTTCTGTCAACACCTATAATTTCGTATATTCTCAGGGCGATGTCCCAGGTCGAGCTGGTTCCGCACATTCCGTTCCGCTATATATTTCCGCTCAATGGGACATCGCCCTCAGGGAGAAATCAGATGGTGCGGAACGTGCGTAATGCGGAACTGTCGGAACGTTCGTGATTGGTTGTGACTTGATTGCAGGATCGACGGAATCAAGTCACGACCAATCACGAACGTTCCGCCAGTTCCGCATTACGCACGTTCCGCACCATCTGACTTCTCCCTCAGTATAGAAATATGTCATTTATATTGCGTTATATTGTGTGTGTAAGAAACGTCAGTGGTGTAACAAAATAAACGTCAACGCTTTTTTAAGGCAACGGAGTCGACATAAAAAATGCCACAAATTTGTTGTTCAAATCTGTGATCCGAACGTTTCTCAATTTGACATCGATCTCGGCACGTAAATCCGAGTGAACAGTGCAACTAGTGACAACTCCTATCGGAGGAGACGACCAATTCATCCCACCTGAGTCCAGCTGACAGATTCCTGACTCTTGGGCAAAGCGAATCAATCACTCATCTCGACATTCTACTATAAACAATAAGTAGTGAGTACTTACTAATGTAATAGTTTTGCAAAACAAATCTAAGGTTCCCACGCACACACAGTAAAATCTTTTTCGAGACGGTTGATATTCGGAAGAAAAGGATTAAATTCGACAATTCAATTAATAACTGCTTCATTTGGTAAATCCTTCTCCTCGACATTCTAGCCGGACTAGCGTTTCGTGGTGTCAATCCGTTCCGAACTGCTGCCGATTCCTTTTCCGTCAGACTAGCTACTCACGATCTTGCGAATCGTTCAGGGCCGCTGCTGACTTTTCCTTCCTGTCAGACTAGCAGCTCACGACCTTGTGTGTCGTTCCGGGCCACTGCTGACTTCCATTTCTATCAGATTAGCGTTTCACGTCAGTTGTTCTGAACCGCTGCCGATTTCCAATCACCACTGTCGAACTTTGAGCAGTAGCAAATCTTATGTAGTTGTCATACCGCTCCGAAAATCAACCGTGATTCTAACAACGCGATATCCGAAACCGAACTTTGCGGCGGAGAACCGCTGCCCGTCGAGCGGCGAACCGAAGCGTACCAAACCCTGTCTATCCGGCAATAGCCTAAGTAATAACGGTGCTCATTTACGTAAGGATTTAAAATATTGAAAATACTAACAGTGATGTTAATAACGAACGCCCAGGATCAAACATAGTAATAATGCCAATGTATACTCAAATTCACACCGAACTTCATCACACGTCCAATTATTAAATTTGACTTGCGTAAGAGTATTTTTGGATAAACCTAAATGTTAATACTTTGAATAAAAATGATGTATATGCTCATAAGAATGAAAACGGCTTCAACTAATTAAACTTTGAACTTCTATCCTGAAAATTCATTCCTATAATCTCATTACGTGATCACCAGGTTCTGTCCCAGGTAAATTAGACTTGTTTCTAAGACCTAAAAGAAGACCGACGAGTGAGAAGACGTTAGACAAGTAATATCGGCAAGTCCGTTGACTTGACTACGTCGTTGAACAGTCTCGCTCGACTCGCATGCTTGCCTTATCTCATTAGGTCAGTGTGCCGAGATATAATACACGAAAGTGTCGTGTGTCAAGTTGCGTTCCTCCGTTAGGACCCGATCGTAACCGTAGGTCAGGACGTAACATGAGATTATCGTAAAAATTTAAAAATACTATTGATAAAATGTTGTTAATATTTGTAATTTTTATACACTTTGTAGAGAAAGAGATTTCTTAAAAACATGTCACAACTAGAAGCTTGGATACGATTTGTAAATAAAATAAATTGGGAACCTTCAAAATCTAGCAGAATTTGTTCTCAACACTTTAGTGATAATTGTTTTCTTAAATCTGGAATAGAAACTATATTAAGGCCAATTCCATCTATACATGTTGAGAGATTAAAATATGTAAGTTTCTATCAAATATAAGCTTTTGTTCTATTATTCAACAATGATGTGTTCAACAAATTATTGGGCAATGTACTATTATATTTTACGTTTTGCAGGTAAGAAATTTTAATCTTGTTATGCAAAACGTTACCAATTCTACTATGTGCAAATTTCCAGAAGTACGTGACTCAACAACAAAGGTATATTACTTTAATTAAAGATTTATAATTTACTTACTATTTATGTTTTAATATATATATTGAGTTTTAGATTACTAAAATATCTAATATAAACATATATTAATGGAAAAGACCCTTACGAAAAAGAATTACTGGCAGTAATATATTGCGGCAGTGGTACGAAAACATTACTGGCATTCTGTGTAATTGCCAGTAATATTCTCAGTGATTCCTGTAATACCTAATAATATTCTTGTGTGATTATCAGTAATATTTATATTACTTACTTTATTTATATGTAATCGGCAATAGTTCTTTTCCGTAAGGGGAACCAACAAGAAATAAAAACAACACCATTAGAATCAACATCTTCAAACATTATTGGCAGTATTTTAAATCCATCAACATACGATACACCAACAAAAAGGAATTTGAAGACTCAACTTTTAAAAGAGCGTAGTATAAAAAAACTTCAAGCAAAACGCGTAAAAATTTTGATGCAACAGAACAGACGATGCAAAAAAGATTGAAGGATTTAGTAACTTTGTTAAAAGATATGAAAAATCGAGAAATGATTAACAATGAAATGGAACAGGTATTACAAGACAATTTTGCTAATTTATAATTTTTAAGAAATTATTTTAAAAAAAAAAGAATAGAATTTGTAAAAATAAATACAAAGAAAATGTACGACGTTTTGCAATTACGCTTCATTATTTTTCTCCAAGAGCATATAATTATGTAAGGAATATTTTTAAAAATTGTTTACCACATTCAAAAACGTTGTCACATTGGTATAAGACTATTGATGCAAAACCAGAATTTACGAGAAAAATATTAGATGTATTGAAATTAAAAAGTGATAATTCAGATAAGAAGATTTTGTCAATGAACAAATGAATTTTTTGACTGTTGAAGCAAAAACACAGTTTTTGGAGTGTGTATTTTTTTAAAATTCGTTTATTAAAAATCTATAGCATAAACGTTTTCAACCTTTTAATTAGGTCCTTATCAAATGCATTTCTACAAAGAATTAGCGTAGAATCCAATTAATGAAATTTGAAAATAATTAATTAAGAATCGCAGAATAAAAACAATGTACAAAAGTCACTTACAAATATCTTAGCTATTATACGTCGCTGAGTGCTGATCGTGGATGTCCATGTTGCACAAGTCGTCCCGACCAACACTTTACAAGAGTGAAAACGCGACTGAGAAACAAACGTGTGTATAAAAATAGAAGTCAAATCTACAAATAACATAACACTTTATGAAGTCTTATCGACAAACGGTAAATATGAATTATCTAAATTTTCCGTGTCACACTGTAGATTAAGTCCGCAGACTTGACTTCTTATATGTAGCATTTCTGATACCAGTCTTTTGCTGTAAGATCTCTCATAATCCAATATTTCTACTCTATCCCACTCAAATTCATGTGAGTATTGCAATCTGTGTTCAGTTATTACAGATTTTTGAGTGGAATTTCTATTAATGTGGCTTTTATGTTCCTTAATTCTGGTTTGTAACATTCTGCCAGTTTGTCCTACATACGAAGCTTCACAATCACGACACTTGATCTTATATACTACGGAAGGATGTGAGAGAAGGGGCAAAGGATCCTTAAGAACTTTGATAAATTTAGTCAATTTGTCGAGGTTATAATAAGCTAAACGCGTATATGAGTCAGAAGGAAATAATTTTGAAAATCTCTCCAAAAATTTATTAATGTAAGGCAAGACAAACCAGTGACGCTGTATGTCATTAGAACTCTTGCTAGACAAAAACCTTCTTATGTCATTATTTTTATAAAAATTCTGTTTCAGTCTAAGGATGAAATTATCATAAATGAAGTCCATCGGATAGTTGTAGTCAATTAATAAATTAAAAATAAAGTCAAAATTTTTGGAATGGAATCTAGGATGTGATAAAAAGAAGGCTCTGTCCACGAGGCTGATGATCGTGCCTCTTTTTTGGCAAATAGGATGGTTGGAAAAATAGTTCAGGTATCTACCAGAAAACGTTGGCTTATGATATCAGTCGTGTATTAATCTGTTATTATTTTTAATAATAGTAATGTCCAAAAACTTGAGTCTATCCCCACCAACCTCCATAGTGAATTGAAGGCGTGGGTGATAAGCATTGTAAAGATTTAAAACAGCATCAAATTGCTCTTTAGGAACCATGAGAGCTATGTCATCGACGTATCTGACATGTAAAGGTAGACGAAAAGAGAGAGATCCAAAAATGGATGTTTCAAGATCCTGCATTACAATGTCTGCAAGGATCGGAGAGAGTGGAGAGCCCATAGGAGCACCAAAGGTCTGTTTGTAATATTTGTTATTAAACAGGAAAAAAGTAGAGTTGAACACCAGATTGATTGCTAGAAAAAATTCTTCTTTAGGTAAACTAGTATTCTTCTTCAGGTAAACTATTATGTGTTATTAAATGCCATCTCTTTTCCAAACCACTAATTACAAGTTCAATAAGAATGTTAGTAAAAAGAGAAACCACGTCGAGTGAAATAAGCTCAAAATTTTCAGCAAAAGTTACGTTCGAGATTATACTAGCAAGGTGGAAGCTATTATAAACAAAACTCGACGGGAGTTGAAGATTTTTTGAAATTAGAAGAAGATTTTGTGTTCATTAGTGTTTGATGAAATAAGTTTATGTAAGAAATCCGCCTTGCGGCACCACGTTACGAGTAACAGCGTCTATCACGCAGTGCGACGAAAATAACACGTGATGGAACACGCATTGTACACGCAAAAATACCGGCGAAACCGATCCTGCCGCCGAAAAGCATGGAAAGAAGCGAGGCACTCTCGTTCGGAACTGCGTTGAGTTTAGACGTAGGGAGTGTCAAGTCGAATCTTTGGCGTGTCGTTAACCGATTAGTATAATTACTCGGAGTGTTACTTATGTAGAATATCCGAGTCGCGTCGGATTCATACTGATGTATAGTGGTTTATTAAATAAAGGATATTCTTGTGAATATTGCCGAAAAGACTTTAATTATTATCCATTTATACGTCGAGTTGTTCGGGGTCGCCTTGAGTTATCATCTCGATACTGTCGAAGGTCAACCGTGTTGTCGAAGTCGCTGTCGAATGTTCTTGAAGAACATTGAAATCAAGTTCACGTGTTCGGTTATCGTTTCGCAGCTGTACAGTCGAAGCAACGGCCTATTTTGAACATTGTCGGTCAACGTGATACTGTCGAATAAATATTGCTGCCGTCGTGTATACGCGGTCAGTTGTCGGTCGTCCGAATCTTTTTCAGTGCTCGTGCTAGTTAATATTACGAGTGCCAGAAAACTTGTAAATTAAAGTCAAGAGAACAGAGTTTCTTTTCATTGGTAGAATGAGTAGCTGACAAATTATATGGTGTAGTCGACATAGGAAATGATATAAAATATCAAAGTATTGGTGAAGCTAAACAAGTCTTAGTTTTTATGGTAGTAGCTATAAATGAGACTTGGAAAGTTCCAGTAGGATATTTTTTTATCGATAGTATTGACAGTCAAACCAAAGCTAATTTAGTTCAACATTGTCTTCGTCTTTTGCAAGAATGCAATATTATTGTAACTAATTTAACGTTTGATGGAACCCGAACTAACTTTGCTACGTTTAAAAGACTCGAATGTAATAATCATATAGAAAATTTCATAAATGAGACAAAACAATTAGGTTCTGAATCAGACATATGCAATTCTCACTCTATATAATTCCTGATCCGCCGCATATGATTAAACTTATTAGAAATATATTTGGACAAAATATCATTATTGATAATAATAATGAAAAAATTGATTTTAAGTATGTCGTGAAACTAAATGAATTGCAGCAAACAGAAGGAATGCATTTAGCAAATAATTTACGTACAGCACACGTAAATTTTATTTAAACAAAAAATGAAAGTGAAGTTAGCCACACAGTTAATGAGTAGATCTGTTGCTCAAGCTTTAATGTATTGTAAAGATAAATTAGAAATACAAGAGTTTTCTGGAGCTGAAGCGACAATTAACTTTATTACAATATTTAACGACGCATTTGATATTTTAAATTCACATAAATTATCAGGTGTTGGATACAAACAAGCATTATGTGAACAAAATATTAAAAATGTTGAGAAATTCTATAAAGATATTTATTCTTTATTAAAACCTTACAACTTATAGACAATACTATATTAACAAACAGTAAAAAAAGTACAGGATTTGTAAGTATACTCATTGCTTTAAAAAGTGTCATTAATATATTTAAAAGATATGTACAAGATTTAAAATTATTAAGTTTTATCCCATGTTACAAATTGAATCAAGATCATTTGGAACTTTTTTTGGATCTATAAGAGGTTGTGGCGGTTATAATAATAATCCGACTTGTCGTCAATTCACAGTTGCTTATAAAAAACTTTTAATACATGCGGAAATAAGAGACCATGGATGTGGTAATTGTATACCTTTAAGTGAAATTACTATTTTGAAATGTTTACATTTACTTCTAAAAAGTCTGATGCTCTCCAAGCTCAAAAAATTAATACAATTAATAGTTGCAATGATAAAACTAACAATTTCCTACTTGATAATGCTAAATTACAAGATCATGATTACATTGTTCAACCTCAGTTTTCACAATTTTCTAAACAAGTTGTAATATATGTTAGTGGATTTGTTGCAGCTGCTTTATTAAAAACTATTGAAATGTGAAATTTATTCATTTGCATTAACAGGTGCTAAAAACGATCTTGAGAATACATTTTTAGCTTTCAAAAATCAAAATTTTGAAAACTTTTACATTTCAAATCATATTGACAAAAAAAATATTAATTATGTTGTTTCTTCGTCGATTAAGAATATCGCTTATAATAATAAAAACTGTGATGAAAACTGTAATTTTCAAATAGAAAATAATAACCAAAGATGTAATTTCAGTGCAAATAAGAAACCAAAGTTTCAGTTAACTTATCCTAGTGATGATTTAATAACTATACGTATGGAAATAGAAGTAGAAATAAGATCATATTTGCCTAATGAGCTTTCTGACAGTGCAATGGTAAAAGCTAGTATAGAAAATACCATTATACAACACTTTTTAAATAAAAATATTTTACTTAAATTATGGGATCATTTTGAAGAAACTTTAGTAACACATGCGAGTAATTTAATAGAGAATATTGTTAAAAAATATTTTAATGTACGATTATCTTATATGTGTAAGACTATGAAAGAAAACTCAGAATATATCCGTAATTTTTATACTAAATTAATAATTCATAAAGGGCAATAAAACATTATTTTCTTGTTCCTTTTATTTATCACCACTTTGAACTTACTGCTCATCGGGTTTTACTACTGATTCTTTTATTTATAAATTTGTATTTTTTTACAGATACATTATTATTCCCCCAGGGAATCTGAAATTCAATATTCTACTTAAGGAACTCATACCAATATATTTATTATAAAGACTCTGTTTATTAGCATATTTTTAACAAATGAAGTTTTATTTGTATATAAAATTTATATGTATTTGTAAATAATATAATAAAAGTACTTGAAAAACAACTTAGAAAGTACAAACACATACATTTTTATGATAATTATGTATTTATTTCATAAATTTTTGAAACATCGTGTATTACAATATCTAATATTTATTATTTTGTGAATGGATTTCAGATATGATTGAAAAACTTAGGCAATAAAAATTTAGCGCCACTAGTGACGTCATTTGTGACGTTATAGCTTGTTTGATTCTGGCTTCACTTTTTCGGGCAAATGCTCCTTCCTTTACTCTTTATTCAATGTTTCACCTTTAACTTATTTATTTTTACTCACTGAACTTAACTACACTTCAAATTTTTTGTTGTTGTTTTGACACTCGTGAAACCGCTCAACTCCTGGGACCTGCGACGCGAAGAAAATTCCAAAAGTGCATAGTGAGGGTATAATAAATCTCTTCTTTTCCTTCTTTCAACATGCTCGTACATGCAACCATCTGGTGGCGAAAAAACATGCACACATGCGATGACTTGTGAAGATCTAGCGATGACCACGTTTCTTAATGTGAATTCAACACATTTTTAGGATTATCTTCAAATATCTTCGATCACAAAGCACAGACACAAAAAACACAAGAACACTTTTTTATTCATCTTTTCATTCCGAATCGATTGCGACTAAAACGAAGTCGATCGATTTATTCGTTACTAAAATATCACGATTTCATTTTCTCAATATTTCATTAAAATATCAGTTTCACATAAAAAAGGCACGAAGTGCCTTGTGCCTTTGCGCGCGACTTCGTAAACTTCGCGCGAGGCACTACCGTGCCTCTTGAGTCGCACAAGAACTACCTTAAAACTTAAAACATAACGTAAACTTCTAAGTGTTTGAGTAAAATCTCAAATAAATTTAGTAATATAACTTTATTAATATAAAACATTTGACTGTAAAAAATACAAAAAATATTAGATAAGTGTAGAATAAAGTTAGTTATAATAAAGTTAAATTATACATATTTTCATTGATTGGATATATATTTGCTTCCTGAAAAAAGTAGCATTACTGATTCCAAATAGTCAAATGTGTTCGACAAAAACGTTGAAGAAAAATCATAAAAAGAGAAAAACATCGTAAAAAAAGAAACAATATATACAATTTTACTAAAAAGTTTAATCAGTCGCAATAATCTTTTACTGTCAGACGAGGTACTACATTCATGGATTGTAGTTCTTGAAACAGTAATTTACAAGCATAAGGCATTGTAATTGTGGAAACAGACGAACTGGAACTACATCTTTGACACCAACCGTTATATCCTATCAAACCGCACTTGTTACAAACATCAACTTTAAACGCGTCACTTGATATCATGAGCCGCTCCACTAACAACATGCTGGCTCCGTAACCGATCAAACAATCACGTTCCATTTCACCTAGACGTAAACCGCCCTCTCTGGAACGTCCTTCTGTTGGTTGTCGCGTTAATACTACTCGTGGTCCCCTGGCGCGAGCATGAATTTTGTCTTGCACCATGTGTTTCAACTTTTGGTAATAAACCTATATCAAATTTCAAATATACATATACAGTCAAACCTCGATAACTCGAACCTCTATAACTCGAAAACCTCTATAAGACGAAAATTTTGTTCATTCCCTTCCGCTCCGCGGAAAGGAAGACAGAACTTCGATAAGTCAAAACTTCTACAACTCGAAGATTTTAGCTCTTCCCTTGAGATTTGAGTTATCGAGGTTCGACTGTATTATATCTTAACAAATTAAACACTTATAACTATTTAAATAATCATACTTTGAAAGAAAAACTAGAAAAAAGATAGTATAGAATATTTTCTTATTTTAACAAAATTCTAGAAAAGTAATAAAAATAAAATTGTTACAGAAACAAATATTACTTTTCAAACATTGTTTATATAAAAAACTTAAATTGTTTTTTTTTATGTTAGATAAATGAAGTTATCGAGAAAAATTCTTATAATTCAATTATAGGAAAAACTTACAGGACCAGAAAAGATATATCCTTGCAGAGGCTGCCCAGTCATACCGTTATAAAAGAAATCTTTACCTAAGTAGTTGAAACCATGACTTTGTAATTCTTCACACATGTCCTCTACTTTGTCACTGTCAAACGCTGCAAACAATAATTTTACACATAGTTTAAACATTATCAAAAAACACATATAAGACATATTTTCCGCAAGACATCCTGCGAAACGGCTCCATAGACTTGTTTATTTATTAAGTTTAATTATCAAAAAAGTTTTACGATGTTATTTTCTTATAAAACATACCTGTCCCATAATGAAATTTTCCGCTTACAACGCCTGCTTTGCCGGCAAGTACCTCTAATAGTTTTCCAACTGTCATTCGAGATGGAAAACCATGCGGATTCATAATGATATCAGGTACAATACCCTGATCATTAAATGGCATATCTTCTTGTTCAACAATTGTACCTAAAATATAATTGGAAATTAAAGCATCTTTCTTAAATAACGTACACATGTTTTGCACAAAAAAATATAAGAAACATACCTATAACACCTTTCTGACCATGACGACTACTGAATTTATCACCAATTTCAGGTCTACGGGTTTGTCTCAACAATAATTTCACTAGAAGACTATCGACTGTATTAGTAGATATCATAACTTTCTCTACATATGCAGGCACTAGATTCTTATAGTGAACTTCTGCATTACGATACTCCGTTTGTACATTGCTAGAACCTACCGGACCGATATTTCCACTAGGTACTGGTATTGATTTGTTTACCAACACCTAAAAACGGCATAATATTAACTATAACACTTTTAAAAATTATTTTGTATAAAAAAGAGAAAGAGAGAATAATGTAAATACGAACTTGTTTGTTTTCCACCATTTCACCAGGTGCTGCAATACCATCGTTTTCGATAATATCGTGCTTCCAAATAGGTTTCTTAGTATTGGCATCTAATAACGGTCCCATAAACTTGTCAGAAGTTTGATTTGCATATTTTTTTATTGTGCACTTTGCATTTCGATATACCAAACATCTACCGTATCCTCTGTCAACGGAGGCTTTATTGAAAACAAGCGCATCTTCTATGTCGTAACCACTATATGACATAACACACACAATTGCATTTTCACCCGCTGGTAATTTGTCGTAATTAATCAAATCCATCCCACGTGTCTTCACTAAAGGTTTCTGCGGATACACCAGATTATACATCACCGTATCGATGCGATTACGTTGATTGTATCCAATGACACCCATCGCCTGTTTACCCATAGCGCATTGATAAGTATTTCTTGGACTTTGATTATGATGCGGAAACGGTACTGTAGAAGCACACACACCCAGAATAGGAAACTCAGCAATTTCCAAGTGTGTGTGTTCCGCAGTGAGATCAGCTTCTGTACATGCAATATAGCTATCATTTTCCTCATTAACATCTAGATATTCAATCACCCCTAGAAATAACAAACAACGATTACATTAGTAATATATAGTCACTAATAAATATGATTACATTTCGAATTATTTACCAGCTAAGATAAAGTCATTGAAGGTGTAAAGATTCATCTCGAGCATTTCCATGTGCTTCTTTTCAAGAAGCGGTTTTCCGTCTTTGACAATAATGCACGGTCTGCACAATCTTCCGCCATCCGAACTGATTTGAATAGACTTAATCTTATGTTGTACAGATATTGATACGAAGCAGTTGATTCTTCCTTTTCTGCGTAACAATCTGAAGTACTTTACTAGAGTTTTATAGTCCTCCGTAATACCCACTAAATTACCGTTTACAAAGACGGTATATACATTTTCTTCAGCTATTTCTTCGCCGCCAAAAATAAGAATATTAAATACGCCAAGATTAAGCACTAACTGTATTAACGATTCTTCTGGCACTTCTGTTGTTATGTGAGCCATCAGAGCCAAATTCTTTACCAGACCGCAAGCTTCACCTTCAGGAGTGTCATTAGGACATAACATTCCCCATTGAGATCCGTGCAAAGATCGTGGACCGGATACCTTTCTAGTCTTTTCGAACTGGGAATTTACTCGTGTCATCATGCCAAGTGCCGAAATATACGAAAGTCGTGACAACACTTGTGTCACCCCGTGCTTCTCCATTCGAAATCTCTCGATTACCCAGTTACCAGTTGATATTGCGAAATTTAAGCCGTTTGTTATATGATCAGGTCTCATATGTGTGACTATGTCGAATGGCGCAGCTTTTATCTTGGGAATGTTCTTATTCGCAATCTGTCTGAGGTCTTTGTTGAATTTTTTGAACAAATCTTCGAACATCAGAGCAAGAAGAGAACCAGCTAGTTCCAAGCGTTTATTACCATAAAAATCCTTGTCGTCAATTAGATTGCGATCAAACTGCGCATTAATAACTCTTCTGACCATCAAAGCAAGATACAGACACTTTAGATGAAAACTGAAGTTTTTTACAGGTACATGAGACAAAAAGTTTAGCGCTAAGATATCTTTCATTTCATCTACAATATACTGATAGGAATCTGAATGATTTTTTTTATAAGGTGTTTTTTGCATCTGTCGTTTACTATTGAGATACAGCAATGCTTGATTCTGTGAAAAGATTTTCATTTCTTGACACTCTTCTAAACAGGCTGCAAATTTGTTCAGATATCTGTCACTTGTTCCAACCATTTGCATAATGTCTAGATCGCTTATTGAACCCATAGCTTTAAAAAAGACAGTAACCAGTATATCTTCTTGAAAGATATTGTGTCTTACATAATATCTTCCATTTTTCCCTACTATAGTTGTTTTAGTTTTTCTCTCATGAGTAAAACTGTTGCATGTAGCAAGAACATCCTTCCCATCTTCTTCTAAAATGATTCTGTTTCTTACCATTTGTTCTTGTATCAATACAACTTTTTCTTGACCATTTATGATGAAATAACCACCAGTATCAAGTGGGCACTCATTTAATTTAGCTAACTCAGATTGAGATTTGTTAGTTAGCACACAGTTTGAACTGCGTAACATTATTGGCATCCTGCAAATTTACATGTATACTATTCTTTCATAATTTTTTTATATACAGCACTTGTTCACATACACATACATGCACACACACATAATTTTTTCTCTTTCTCTCTCTACTCTAGATATGCTTCTCATTCTTACCTTCCAAGTAACAAATTTTTTCTTATTATTCTTTGATTGTTTCGTATATACTCAATATCTACTTTAATTGGAGCTGAATAATTTAAATCTCTTAAGCGGCAGTCATGTGGTGTAATTGATTGTGGTATTTTAAAGCCATCTTCAATTTCAGGCAAACCTACTTCTATATTCAAGTACCTTTTAACAATGAATGATGATTGTTTACACTTCTACAACTTCCATTTTCTAAGTAATATATTGCTCTTACCTGAGATAAAAATTAGGATCTTGATCACTCAAAACTAGATCATTTGCTATAACAATATTTTTTATTTCTTTATTAATAAAATAGTTGTAAGAATCTATATGTTGTTTCACCAAACCTTGATGTTTCAAAAACAATTTAACTAGCTTCGATTTATCCTAAAATGTGTAATATTGTATTAAATAATTTAATACGTAGAGCAGGTTTTACCATCTTCGATTAAAGTAATTAGTTCAATTGAAGATGGTGAAATATTGATTTTTAATAACACAACGTAGCTCTTTTAGTCTTTACTTATTTACCTTGATTTCTCCTTCATTTGCCATTTTCTATCAAATACACAAATATTTAAAATTATCTTGTGTTTGCAAACTATTGTTATTTTTTCGTTTGTCCACGTGAGAACAATAAAATGAATTGGTTTATAGTTTGGTGCAAATGTGGCTCCACTCTAAACACACTGGTCTAGTTTCCACCGAAGTCACCGGAACATTAAGCCCATTCTACATTAAGCGCAAGATACAATCGCAAGTAGCAGGTCTCGTGAAATTGACCAATCACGTTGGTCAATTGGTTGATTTAATCAATGCGATTAGTCAATTCCATTCGAGATCTACTTGCGTCTTGCGCTTAATGTAGAACAGGCTTTAGATGCATGGTGCATCCAGTGTTCTCAGTTTTGGCTCTCTTATAGCCTGTTCTACAATACAGTCGTAAGTCGTAAGTCGTAAGAAATTGACCAATCACAATCGATTATTCTTCTGTAATTTAGGCCCATTCTACAATAAGATATTAGTTTAGTCGTAAGCTGTAAGTCGTAAGAAATGAACCAATCACAATCGATTATTCTTCTGTAATTTGTCTGTGATTGGTTCATTTCTTACGACATACAGCTTACGACTAAACTAATATCTTATTGTAGAATGAGCCTTATCTGTGATTGCCCTATTTCTTGCGACTTAGGCCTGGTTTATGCGAGCAATAACTGTTAACTTATGCCGGAACCGCGGTTAAGTTTAACTATATGATTTTAATACTTCTGTTTATACGAAATTGCCGAATGCGTATAAACAGAAGTATTGGAATCCTATAGTTAAACTCTACCAGTTCCGGCATAAGTTAACAGTTATTGCCCACATAAACCAGGCCTTACAGCTTACGACTGTATTGTAGAACAGGCCTATAGCATGCTGAAGCGCACACAACAGCAGCAAGTTTATGCAGTTAGGCTGGATCCTCATGCAGATACCGGCGCTTTGACACCGAGCGTTGATTGGTGAAAAGCGGATGGTGAGGGTAAATGGCAGCTCTAATTTACCCTCACCCATATATGTAATACCAGAGAGAAACCTGAGAGCGGCCATGCCATTGTAGTTTCTTACGACGGTTTCAACCGCTGGTTTTAGCCGTATTTCCACAAAAGTGGAACTCAAAGGCCGTTCTCCATGAAACTCAAGTCGCAGGTCTCG
>NW_018021046.1:82292-84597 GCF_002006095.1 Pseudomyrmex gracilis
CTGCGACTTGCGTTTAATGTAGAACGGCCTTTGAGTTCCACTTTTGTGGAAATACGGCTAAAACCAGCGGCTGAAACCGTCGTAAAAAATTACTATAGGATGGCCGCTCTCAGGTTTCTCTCTGTTCAAACGTTTCCACCGATTAAAATTGTATGTCAATTTGCTGCCACTCCGGTAAAACTTATAGATCGAAGCAAAAGTGAATTGAGTGCAATTCGTGTTTCCATCGACTTAAATTTGATTCTACGCCGCAGTAGGTGTGAATTAATGTTTCGGTGGAAACTAGACCTCTGATATAATACTTCTATATTGCTAGTACGGTGCCGACCTGGGGTACGTTCCAAAATCCTACCTTGGTTACTAAAATGCTATATTTCACGTCACGTGTACTATAGTTTTTGGTAACCAAAGTAGGATTTTGGAACATACCCCTGAAGCTCAAATGTTACGGTGCAGACAATATAGTAGCCTCTTTCTCGTGCAAGGTCCAGCTACTTTGTGCGCATGCGGTGAACATTCAAGCACGCTTGGGCATTTTTCTTTCTCGCGTTATTTCTGTCTCACTTTCCAATGCTTTGTCTCACTCGCACTCACTTGGTAAATGCGCCTGCGCATAATGACGCTCGACTATCTATGCCCATATTTGGACTTCGTGCGTCTCCCTTTCTCGGGCCTCGTGCCTCTCATTGCGAAGATACGCGACCAGAGATGCCAGATCGCGCTGGACAGCATCGAGAGTATCGAAGCGGGTATCCCCACCGCCACGATGCTCTCGTACGCATACAAGCGAGAACCGCACACGGACGCTGTTTTCGCTTGTATGCGTACGAGAGCATCGAAGACGGTGGGGATACCTGCTTCGATACTCTCGATGTTGTCCGGCGCGATCTGGCATCTCTGTACGCGACTAGCCACGGCTGGTGCTATGAGAACACCGGCGTGGTGGGGATACGCACACAAACGAGAACCGTCGTCATACATCGACATAATATATCTACACTTTTCCACGAGCGCACACGGACAACGGTCTCGCTTGTGTGCGTATCTTCACTACGTCGGTGTTCTTATAGCACGGAATAGAATGTCCACGAAAAGCTAAATATTTCTTTTATTGATATAGAAATATAAAAGTAAATGTAGAAAATATATATTATAATATTTCTTTTATACGTGTGGTTTTATTTTTTTAATTGTCTCTTTATATATTTATTCATATCTGTATTTATCTATATTTTCTACATTTACTTTTATATTTCTATATATCAATTTCTCTTAAAATAAATTATTATTAATATAGAATTGTTGTTTTGGAAACTTATTTTCTTTATATATATATATATATATATATCTATTCTCTACAATTATTCTTTTCTATTTTATTTTTGCAAAAATATATATTTGAATATATATTTGAAATATATATACATTGAAATATATATTTTTTTCTTTTTTCATATCCTATTTCTTTTACCCAGTAAACAATTTATTCGCAATTTGCCAGCAAATTGTCAGCAATTTTAAGCAAAAATATTCAGCAAATTGGCATCAACTGTGTCCACATTAGGCTTCGATTTTGTTGCCAAAGCTTGTCGACAAAAAGTAACAGCAAATTGCTATCAAAAACCGAGCAAAGCTTGATAATATAACTTGAGACCAAATTGACGCCAAATATGAAGCAAGATCTGCGCAACACGATTTGATAGCAAAATGACATTTATAATATAAAAAAATGACTTAGTTCTTCATTTATGTACTCGGATAAGTTTTTTTTGGTTATTCTCTATATTGTCTTAGTATTACCTTGTAGAAAAAATTTATTATGTTAGAAATCATCTCGACTGGATTCGAACCTGGAACCTGGAACCCTTTGATTACCAAGCGGGCACTCTATCAATTTAGACATTGAAACTTTCACAATCAATTACTTTAAAACTAATATGTTAATGGCATTCAGTGGTATTGTTACTAATTCTAAATAAAANTATTTGTTACTAACCCACATAGCATCGTAAGTAGCGCAAACGTTTCTGCAACGGGTTTTCCGAAACTTAGCAACGTTTCGTGAAACGTTTCTAAAACGTCGTAGTAACGTAGCGGAAACGTCGAAATGTCCGCTTTTTAAGTTTCGGTCCGATTTCGTTAAAACGTATGAGAAACGCTGCCCGATAAGTTGCAAAGTTTTTAATGCTTATATTTTTATTACTTAAGTAATCACTCCTTCCTGGAGAATGGTTAAGCAGGTAAAACCTGCATGATTTCAAAAATGTATTTTACAATGTTTATAATAATCAGCGAATTTTTAACT
>NW_018021046.1:85807-88216 GCF_002006095.1 Pseudomyrmex gracilis
CACACTGACCTAATAAGATAAGGCAAGCATGCGAGTCGAGCGAGACTGTTCAACGACGTAGTCAAGTCAACGGACTTGCCGATATTACTTGTCTAACGTCTTCTCACTCGTCGGTCTTCTTTTAGGTCTTAGAAACAAGTCTAATTTACTTTATTTTTATCCTGGGACAGGACCTGGTGATCACGTGATGAGATTACAGGAATGAGTTTTCAGAATGGATGTAATCTAATATTTATTGATATTTAGATTAGCAACAATTAATATTATTATCTAAATATTTATATTATTTACTAATATTTATATTATTTACTAATATTTATATTATTTATTAATATTACTAAAAACAGTTTCTCTTCGCATTTGCCACATCTCTATCTCGTTTTGCGATATTATCTGTCTCAATACTTGTCGCCTTCTTCTGTAAATATTATACACACTGATTTGTAGGTGAAGTAAATAAATTATTTTCTGCTTATTTACAACTTTGATTGCTAGCATAAAAGCGATCTCAGAGAAATCCAAAGGAATACTTAAAATCGTACGCATTTACATGTTTATGTATTATTATCTATTTAATGAAAGACATACTACCTTCGATAGATATAAGAAACTGTGGAAATTATAATGAGCAGTAATATTATGGGAATGAACCATATTTTGTAAGGCAGTGATAAATCTTTGGAGGGAATCTCCCCGATGCTAGTCGATATTCTACGCACGATCGCTTTAGTAGAAGTCCGGAATATTAAACTTTGTTCTGTTAAAATAACTATTATTTCATACAATCGATTAGGTTGTAATGGACAATTCCTAGCATCTCCGTAAGTTTTATTGTCACCAACTATAAAGATATAATTGTTGCGAGCAATCTCATCTGTCTAAAATAATGAAACATGAACAGTAAATAAACATACGCATGTTATATTAACTGCTTTAAAGTTATATGTACATATCGTATTATCGTCGAAGCCCGAAGCATGAGCGTTCCTAAGATTGACTGGTCGATACGTGGAACAGCCAAGCGTCTTGGCCAAAACCCAAAGAGACGTTTAAAAAGTATTGGGTTGGCCAATAAATAATATCGGAAGTTTTGATAAAAAATAAAAATAATTTTTTTAAATATAGAAGACTTTATATATTCTATGACGCATTGACCATTTAGATCAATGACTTTTTTTTTGTTTTTTCCTATTTTTTTCTGCAAAAAATCTTGAAACATATTTCGCAGGCCTCTAAAGAATTATACAAAATTTTTTCCACTGAGTAAATTTTGCAGATAAATAATTGATAATATATATGAAAATTATTGAAAATGGAGGTAACTCCTTAAATGTATCTAATTACCTGAAATAGTAACGTACAGACGGCGTCATTAAATCGAAGAATAGACGCCGGGGATCGGAGAGCAAGCAGGGCGGTTGCTCGTAGCGCCAACGGGCGCCGTACTACCTAACTAGTAGCAATCGGGTGTCCACAACTACGTGGACACCCGGCGCCCGTTGGCGCTACGAGCAATCGCCCCGCTTGCCCTCCGATCACCGCGCCTATTATTCGAATTAATGATGCCGTCTGTACATTGAAAAGCCGAATCAAAAAAACTATTTTAGACTTTGACTACCCGGAAAAATTGAATTAAATCTAATTTAAATCTAACGAGATAAAAAAATGGAAAAATAGATCTAATTAGATCCAAATTAAATCTAAATAGATATAAATCTAAGTAGAAACATAAAGTAGATTTAAATAGATACCCAGCAAACACAGAATATAACTGCTACAACACATAGAAGTAACAACGTGATATACGTAATATAACAGCTGTTATACTCTATTAACATCGATGTTATGTAACTTTGTTTTATAAATGTAATATAATTATGTTATATATCTATTATCTTGTTATTAGCTGGTAATGACATTACAACTTTCATATAACATTTCTGCCCAGTAAAAAATTTTCCATGTATAAAATTGTATGGACATATTCGGTATATAAATGTGCATAATTAGATATAATAAGTTTAATTTGTGTATAAGTATATATGATTATATATCAACAATTTTTTAAAAATATAGTAAAAATATAATTTTATACAATTTTTTCGTATCTAACATAATACTAACAGAGTTATTTTGTAATTTGATATGGAATATCTCTGAAGCCATTCTCTTAAAAAAACAAATTCTCCGTGTATAAAATTGTATGGACATATTCGGCATATAAATTTGAATAATTAGATATAATTATTTTAATTTGTGTATAAGTATATATGAAAAAGTTTTTACCGGGTGTAATTATATAACAATTATATTACATTCTACTTACATGTTATATTCATATTATATAACTGCAATATACGATAAGTAGGAAATTACAACTAACATGAATGTTACATGCAACAACCATGT
>NW_018021047.1:0-12725 GCF_002006095.1 Pseudomyrmex gracilis
GGGTTTAATGGACCTCGGATTCGGATTCAGCGACCCCAAAAACATATAATAAACATGGTCTGATCCTCAGGCCAAAGAAATTTTTTTTTGTGTGTGGCTGTGTAATCAATCCACGGTTAATCCCGATTGTACCATGTTCAATAATACTTGAATCGTGTGTAACCACAAATAAATTGCAAACAAACTGCATTCAACCATAATCGAACCACGAACGTACCCCTTTTAAAACCATAATCAAACCACGAATGTACCCCTTTCAACCATAAACGAACCACGTTCAACCATAATCAAACCACGTTCAATCATAATTGAACCATGTTCAACAATAATAATCGAACCATAAATGAACTACGTTCAATCATAATTGAACTACGTTCAACCTTTTTTTTTGCGTGGGGGAAATCCGTTACGAATACCCTGACCCTCGGGAGAATGAGAGTCAAGGGTTATGTGGGACTTACGGGAAGGGGTCCCCACCGAGGAACGGGAACCCTTTCCCGCTCTCGCTCCGTCTCCTTCTTTTGCTCCATAACAATGGAGCAGAAAAAGATTACCGCCTGCTGCCGGTCCTTGTCCCCGGAGGCCAGTGCGCGCATTAGGCTCTCCAGGGACAAGTCCGGCCCGATCGCATCGGCCAGCGCCCGGCGGTCACTTGCCCACCGTGGACACTCCTCCACGGTGTGCTCCACCGAGTCGCTGGCCGCGCCGCACTGATGACACTGCGTCGTCGGCTCCTTGCCGATGCGACTCAGGTACTCTCCGAAGCATCCATGCCCGGTGAGCACCTGAGTGACTCTGTAGGTAAGGTGGCCGACCCCGTTCTCCAGCCACACCTTGAGATGGGGACGGACCACCAAGACGACCTCTTGGGCGGCCGCGTGCGGTTCGCCCAAGTGCTGCTCCCAATCGAGGAGCATCTGTCGTCTGGCCTGGCGCTTGGCAGTGGCGAGGCCCTCCCGCAGAACACTTTCTGCAGCGCCTTCCCGTAGCAACTCAACTTGGCAAGAATACCTCGCCGAGTACATTTTTGCCAGGAGGGCCAGTGGAGGTACCCCGGCCAACACCCTCGCCGTCTCCCTCGCTACGTCGCGGAAGCCGCGTATGACGCAGAGAGCAATAACTCTGGGCAGCGCGGAGTTGGGCGAACCCACTCCGCGCCCCCGTCTTCTCTCTTTTGGATGGTGAGTTGAATGTAGACGTGTTCTGTGTCGCTCTCTGTTTGTGGACTCATCTCTGCCGCTTTTTGCCCTTTTTTTCAGTTACACTGGTTGCCTGGCTCTATTCTGGCATATCTTCCTGGATTTTCCGTGAGTACTTTGCTTGGTTTGGCTGGTTTCTTTTCATCTTCTTGCGGTGGATATCTGTCAACGTAAACGATTGGACATTATCGGTTTCCTCGCGCCGTGTGCGTGTGTGTGGTTGCGTGCGTGTGATTGGAGGAGTTGAGCTGTGTGGTGGGCGTTATTTGATTGGTCGAATTTCCTGGAACGGATCGGCGGTTTCACGGTAACTCGGATGTCAAGGAAGAGATCCTTCCTTGCCGACCATGGAGAGTGCGGACTATGAGAGTGGTTCTACCTCCGGATTGCGTAGGCTCACTAGGGTGACTAGTAGGTCTAATATTGTTTCTAATGCACGAATTAATGTTTCGAAAATTAATGCACGTAGAGTCTCGGTTGATAGGAATAGTGACGTTATTTCCAAGCTGTTACTGTCCAGCAAGGAAACTGTTGAAAAGAGAACCTTGATTGAGTCGGCTTTTAGAGCGTGCAGAGAGGCATTCATCGAGGTATCAACGGTGCTGGCTCATATTCTGGAGAAGAAGCCTGCGGACCACCCTACTCTGGATGATATTAGAGGTGTTGTCACGGAGGCGCTTGAGGATAAGCTGGGCGCGGCATGTCGAGGGCGAGCGGGATTGGATCTATGCAGAGCCCAAGGGGTGTCTGACTATCAGCCATCTTATGCTTCTGTTGCTGGCAGGAGCACGATTCGGGTTTCTGGTGGTCCTACTGTGAGTGTGCCTCCTTCTACGTCTTTTCTTATCGTACCTTAGCAGAGTGTCAAAAAGTATGAGTCCTCGCAGGTTACCAGAGAAACGTTGAGCAAGGTATTTGCTAACAAAAATGGAGTGAAAATTGACGCATTTTCTCCTACCATTGACGCTATCAAGACACATCCAGGTCTAGCCAAGGCAGGCTTGGAAGTTGTTAAGAGCACAAAATTAAATCCAAGGCTTATAATTCATAATGTACCCATTGACATGACATCCGATGAAATTTTGGACGAAATTGCTGCGCAAAACCTGGAAGACTTTGATAAGGCAGACTTGAAAGTGATCTATTTATTTCATGCTAAGGCTGACAATCGCACTACGAGATGTGTTCTGGAGGTTTCACCTATGATAAGAAATATGTTGTTAAATCGAGGTCGTATATATCTGAGATACTCTGCCTGCAAAGTTGCCGATTATGTGAGAGTCTTGCAGTGTTACAACTGCCTTGCGTTCGGACATTTAGCCAAAATTTGCGGATTGAAAACGACTTGTGGATATTGTGGAGGCGAACATCAGATGAGAGATTGTGATAGGAGGGGAACTCTAAGGTGCGGCAACTGCTTGCGGAGTAAACAATTTTTGACTGGAGACCTGGGTCATGCAGCTACAGACGCAAAGACATGTCCAATTCTGAGCAGGAAGATTTCCAGCAGAATATCTAACATTAATTATGGATAATAAACGGAATTCAAATTGCCTACGCATATGTCATGTCAACTGCCAGTCTCTAGTAGCTCACTTTGACGAGTTCAGCATTTTCTTCCGCAAGTCTCAGTACCACGTGATCTGCATGTCTGAAACTTGGCTCAAACCTGAGATCTCAGATAACTTCATCAATCTTCGAGATTATACTGTGTATAGATGCGATAGAATAGGTAAGGGCGGTGACGGCGTCGGCTTTTATCTTCATAATAACCTCAGGACAAAAATCTTAAAAACTTCAGAAGAGTTTTATTGTCGCAAACCTGAATACATTATTGCTGAGATATCATTGTCGGACACAGCCAGTTTACTCCTTGCGGTAGTTTATAGACCTCCAAAGTGCGGCTTCTTACATGAATTTGAGAATGCATTTCTTGACTTTCAGGCTAACTACAGACATACAATTATATTTGGAGATTTTAATGCTGATTTACCAGCCATGTCTTATGACAGCACTCAATTGTTCACGTTCATTGAGTTAGCCGGTCTTTACATAGTGCCTTATCTGGTTACGCACAACTTAGCACACTCAAGCACCCTGCTGGATCTATGCATTGTCGATGACTCCGATAAGCTTATTGAACACGGTCAGCACGCTGTGCCTTTTTTGTCAGCGCATGACCTGATTTTTGTTCATTATAACATACACACTGAGCGCATACAAGAGCGGACAATTGTCTATAGGAATTTCAAGGACTTCAACGAGACGACATTCGTCCGTGATCTGCAGGGGGTGGACTGGAGCAGCTTAGTGGCCTCTACCTCACTTGATGAGAAAATAACCATTCTCAATCAGAAGGTGTTTCATTGCATAGATAAGCATGCACCTGTTAAACGTACATTCAGGAGTCTCCCTGCACCTTGGCTAACTGATGAGATAAAGGAGGAAATGATAAATAGAAACAGAGCTCGTAGAAGATGGCGCAGAGATCGTAGAGTGGACTCGTATAATGTTTTCAGAAGACTACGAAATAGTGTGCAAAATATGGTACGTACTGCAAAGAACAATTATTATATTGCGTTGTTCTCTAACACCAAGGATTCTGGCACTGTCTGGGGTGAATTGCGGCGATTGGGATTGATCAAGTCAAAGCATTCGAATAAGCGATTCTCCAATACTACTGAGGAGCTGAATGGTTACTTTGTGCGGGTGGCCGGCAACGCCAGCAATGCAGTGCAGCCTCTCGATGTAGATTTTTCGAGGGAGGTTTTTGATGACAGTAAACTTAATTGGAAGCATGTTGGCCCGCAGGATATCCGTCGTGTCTTTTCCAGGATTAAATCTAATGCCGCTGGCTTATTGGATGGTATATCCATTAAAATTATTGCCCTCGTCTTACCCTATATCATGCCGATCATCGAGGATATCTTTAACCATTCTCTGTCTCACGGTATCTTTCCTGACTGTTGGAAAACAATGGTGGTACGTCCCATACCAAAGACTAAGAATCCTTCTTCGCCTCAGGATTACAGACCAATTGCGATTCTCCCAACAATGTCAAAGGCTCTAGAGAGAATCGTATGTGAGCAAATTCAAACTTATTTAGAGACTAATGATCTTGGAGATCCATGTCAATTTGCCTACAAGAAGGGACATTCTACTCAGACTAGCATTATCAGGGTTCTGGATGATGTCAGATGGGCAGCTGATAAAAGGATGATTACAATCTCCGTACTCTTTGATTTATCCAAAGCTTTTGACCGAGTGCAATGTTCTATATTACTTGACAAACTCGTTGACTGCAATTTTTCTGGTTTAGCTATACGTTGGATTAAGTCTTATTTGACTAATAGGAAGCAAGTGGTTCGTGACCCAACTGACTCTAGAGTGTCTTCTTCGGCTGACATTGATGCTGGTGTGCTGCAGGGCTCAGTCCTGGGTCCTTTACTATTCGCTCTGTATCTCAAGGATTTCAGTAATGCGTTGACATACTGTAAATATAATTTTTATGCAGACGACTTATTGCTGTATCTACATTGTGAGCCCCAAGAGCTGCTGAATGGTATCACTAGAGTTAATTCTGATATACAAAGTATTGTCTCTTGGATATCTAGAAATAGGCTTGTGCTGAACTCTGAGAAGACTCAAGCAATTATTATGGGATCTGCAAGATATATAAATGGAATTAACTATGCCTTGCTTCCTGGTATTATGGTTAAAAATACAACTATACGCTTTGCTTCCTACGTAAAATATTTGGGTGTCACCATCACCAGCAGTCTCTCCTGGGAGAGGCACATCACAAGTGTTGTCAGTAGAGCTCGTAGGGCTTTTCATCAATTAAAACTTTGTAAGAACCTACTACCTCATACACTCAAGCGGAACCTCGTTATTGCTCTAATTTTTCCATATTTCGATTATTGTTGCTGCATTATGACAGACATTACGGTAGAACACAATCTACAACTACAGAGAGCTCTGAATGCATGTGTAAGATTCATCTACGGAATCAGAAGAGATACACATATTACCCCGTTTTATATTGATCTTCATTGGTTAAAAATTGACTCGAGGAGAACTTACTTTGTTTGTTGTCTCATGCATTACATAATAACGACACATAAGCCTCTCACATTGTATGAAAGACTGCAACATCGCAGTATTGCGGCAAGAAGCATTAGAACAATTGCCGGTGACTTTATTTTGCCTCTCTGTCGCACTGAAATCTACAGAAGATCTTTTACTTGTTTTGCGGTCGCAGCTTGGAACTCGTTACCGTATAATATACGTGCTATTGAATCTCATGTCTTATTTAAATCAATGGTTTTCAATCACTTGCTGGATGGAGGAAACGCTGGCGGGAGTTAATTCTTTGGCCAACTTTTGGCTTATGTTGTTTTTCTTTGTTCTCTAATGTATGTTATAATAGTATGTTTCTACTTTCTTTTGTTATTTTTATTTTTATTTTTATTTTTTATTTTTATTTCTCTGTTTTATTTATTTTATTTTGTTATTATTACTGTACTACTTATGTTTTGCGCTTAAGGGGATATTATCCCGGAGCGCGTAATAAATGATGCTTCTCTCTCTCTCTCTCTCTCTCTCTCTCTCTCGCTGCGGCCTCCGCCCACAACGGGGCCCCGTAGAGGGCCACCGAGTGGACGACGCTTGCGTATAGATGGCGGGCTGACTTCCGCGGCCCCCCGAGGTTTGGTAGCAGCCCAGCAAGGCTGTTCGTCACCCTGCGAATCCGGGGAGCCAGGCGAGCAAAATGCTCGCCGTAGCGCCACCTTGGGTCGAGGTGCAAACCAAGGTACTTTATGGTAGTGCTCACCTCGACCCTGGCCCCACCCACGCGGAGGCTGGCATCTCTGGGCCGTCCACGACAGGGGCCATGAAACCACATGGCCTCCGTCTTGTAGACGGCCACCTTGAGACCCAGCCTCTCGATTCGGCCAACGACGCAGTTTGTGCCGACTTCTGCCAAACCTCGTGTCTCCTCCCAGATTGCACCAGAAGCCACGACGAGAGTGTCATCTGCGTAACAAATGACATTCAGGCCTCTGGGCAGGGCAGCCTGGATTACCACGTTGTATCCGAGGTTCCACAGCAGGGAGCCCAGGACGGACTCCTGCGGAACCCCGCGGTACATTTCCCTGCTCAGTGGTAACCCATACCGGCCCGTTTACATGATCTTCCTGCCACGGAAGTAGTTCCCGAGGATCCTACTCAGATAGGGCGGGATCCCGTGGCGGTCGAGGGCCCTATGCTGTCCCAGGGGAGGGAGCTAAAGGCGTTGGAAATGTCAAGTGACACCGCCCCCGCCCGACCGAAGTCTCCGTGAGGGACTTGAGTCGAGCAACGGCGTCGACCGTTGAACGCCCCTCACGGAAGCCAAACTGGCAGTCGGCCAGGTCGGGACCAACCCGCAACAGTTGCCCGACGAGGCGTGCGGCAATGACTCGTTTTAAGAGCTTGCCGGCCTCGTCGAGCAAACAGATCGGCCGGTACGCGGACGGTGAGTCTGCGGGCCTGCCTTGCGGAGGAGCACGAGGTTTGTCCTCTTCCAAGCTGGGGGGAACTAGCCCTGCCTTAGGCAGTCCGTAAACATCTGCCTGAGGCGCTCGCCCAGGGGGCCCTGCCCGAAGGCGAAGCCCAGTACTCTTCCGTACACACCGTCGGGGCCTGGCGGCGTACTTTTGCGCGCCATCCGACGGACAACCCGGCGAAGCTCGTCCTCCGAAACCCCCAGTTCGGCAGACCATTCTACAGGCTGGTCCGCCTGGGGCTCCCACGCTGGTAGATGTCTTAGGCGATGTAAGAGACTGGGAAGCCGGCGTGGTGCGCTCTCTTTCGCGCGAATCGTGCGATGGAGCTCCGTCCCGGGATTCAACGACGAACTCAGCTTCCGAGTCAGAGGTGTCGTCGCGGGAGAGAAGCGTGAGTTAGGAGAGAGCGAGAAGATGACGTTTCTCATTCTCCATGTCCTCGTCTTCCTTCTCCGGACCGGAAACCGGGAGTCGTTGACTCCTGACGCGCCTCTGCTTCCCTGGGTCCATGGGGCCCAGGCATGGGGAGACGCGCTTTTCACGAACCGGTGCATCAGCACCAGGGCTCGTTGCTGTCGCAATTTCATGCGCCGCCCCAGCGGGGCAGGCGACACAAAGTCATTGGATGACGACAAACGGGTGGCCGGCACGGTACCACCCGAACGCCGGTCTCTGGGGGTCCGAATCTCCTAAGACGGTAAACTTCTCTCCATAATATCGTCCATCATTAGTGACATTACGGTGGTTTAATTTTGGTGCGTCCTTCACCTAGGCCGGTTGCCTTGACTTGGCTGACGAGCCCGGCCTGCCCGGGTTTTATATCGGGGTTGTCCTTCCCCTAGGTGCACTCTTAGTCTGGCCGCTCACTGAGGACCTGTCCGGCAAGGGAGACCTTGCCAGGAATCAAAGTTTCCGCCGGCATAGCCCCTCAGATCATCACGGCACTCAAGCTCGGGAACCACGACAAGGTGGTGCACTTCTCCCGAGAACCACGTTAAACCATAATCGAACCATAAACAAACCATATTCAACTATGGAACCATGTTAAATCGCGATTAATACCGTGTTAATCTATATAAACATATGCTATAGAAAAGAAGGGTAGTAAATGTACAAACAAAGTTTTTCATATACCATTTTATTGTTGTTTAGACCACCAATTAAATATTTTAATTACATTTTGTAATGCGCAGTGTTTCACATAATTGTTACATCGTAGACAATTCGATACATTCATGTTTTTTAAAGAAGCAATATCGTCGTAATCGGCATCCAATGTTTTAATACTTAATCTATGTCAATAGTGATACTAGGAGAGTTCTAACCCAGGAGCTCCGAGGGGAGTGCGGGGGATGACGTCACAGGAGGGGAGGGGGTATGACGTCACAGAAGGAGGGGGTATGACGTCACGCGGGAAATGACGTCATGCGGGAAATGACGTCACGCGACATTATGGCGACTTCACACGCGGCGGGCTCCGTTATGACGACTTCACACGTGGCAATATGGCGGTTTGACAAAATGGTGTCACAGGATATCACGCGGCGGGCACCGGTATGGCGGCTGCAATATAGCGGCAACTTCAAGGTATGTACTATTTACTATATGTATGGTATATACTTCTTAATGCTGTACGACAATACCGCGTCTTCAAGATGTATATATCTACGGTTTGGTACATATGTACATTTTTTATGTAACAAAAATATGAAAAAATCATGCTTAGAACAACTATGTAATTTGTACATATGTTATGTATTTGCACATACTTATTTCACGCAGTATGTAACCTTATACGCAGTGCGCGCAAAGTTGCATAGTTGCAGTTTTTAGCGAGAGCGCGCAAAGTTGCGGAGTTGCAGTTTTTCAGCGAGAAAGACGTAATATTCACTTTTTATTTAAGTTTTTTATTCATACATACATATTATTTACATGCGTCGCACATAATATCTTTTAAAGCGCACGCTACTAATTCAGAGTCTATAATCGCGCTACTATTATACACTCCACTCTGACATATAGCTGTTGCAGCATTGCTTACATCAGCGATATTTTGTTCTCGTAGAACGCGAACAAACTGTGCAAACTTTGTATTTATTACATGAGTATGTTCTGTTAACCACTAATACATATTTTCAATACACGACTTTAAAGTTAACAAAACTTTAACAGTGGGTGGTTTCATGTATAAACACTTATTGTTTAATGTAAATTTTACAACTCGTGCATCGCGAATAATAACGACATTTAGCGCTAAATTGCGAAGTCACAAAGTTGCAGACGCATCGGTCAATTGTAGTAGTTGATGAATATCTATCTGCTTCTGGATGATCGTTTACCATGTGGCAAATGGTATAAGCAATGAATTGCCACGGTTGTCTCCGATAACGATCTCTACATACGAGATTGGACCGACACTTATTCCAATCTCAATGTATTTGTACGCTGTTGATGTTAACGCGTACCGTCTTCCCAAAATGCGAGTCGCCTGATGTGGCGGAGACGCTGTTGACACACTGTAAAAATATGTGTGAATAAAGTATATGCCAAAATCAAGCAAAGCGACAATTTACTTACTTGTTGCGTGCAACCTTCGTCTCACCGTTGTATTTTCCGCTAGTCGCTACGGTATACATTGTATCTTCTTGAAACCGCGATCAAAAATTGACTGATGTGGTGTTGCGTAATACCTTTCTTAAATATTGCCCGGCCCCACCACTTTGGATTAGAAAAGTGATGATGGCATCAAAAATTATGACTCATTCTATATAATAAATGCACTTTTGTTTGCCGGATATCAAAGTTCACCGATTTGATCACGTATTGAAGTAACATAATCCTATATTTAAAAAAAATGCTGATGATAGCAAAAAATTGCTAAATGCGTATTAGAGAAAAAAATGATTGGTGAAATGACTCGTAAAGTCTGCAAAATATGCACTTTTGTTTGCCGAATATCAAATTTCATCGATTTGATTACGTATTAAAGTAACATAATCCTATATTAACAAAAAATGCTGATGATAGCAAAAAATTGCTACCTGCTTCTTAGAGAAAAAAATGATTGGTGAAATGACTCATAAATTCTGCAAAATAAGCACTTTTATTTGCCAGGTATCAAATTTCATCGATTTGATCACGTATTAAAGTAACATAATCCTATATTAAAAACAAAATGCTGATTATAGCAACAAATTGCTAACTGCGTATTAGAAAATAACAATTGTGCAATCGCTATATATAACTCATAAATTCTGCAAAAAAAAAAACACTTCTGTCGGATATCAGATGTCATCGTTGTTATCACGTAGTCAAAGTTATATTTTTGCAAACATTGCACTTTCTTTCGTGTATCAAATGCTACTTTTATTAAACAAAGACAGCATCAACAAAATTGCAGCATCAGCACAAAATATACTATAAAAAGGCGACATCGTCGCATAAAATTAGTATTTTATCATAACATAGAGTGAGNGATCAATCAGTGTGTTTCTTTTCGAAGACAAAGTGTTAAAAAAATAACAAAATAGAAACTATCGCGCAATTAAAGCGCAATGTATTGGAGCAGACGACTCGTTTGAACTCGCGGAAAGAATTTGTTGCATGGGAACAGCACTGTACAAAATGTCTCGATTTATTAGAAGAACATAGTCGGAACAAACGTCCACNACTGTCTGTAGGAGTCAGGCATTCACTGGTCGCTAGAATTGCGCGACTCGAAGGAGTAAAAGACTCACTGCGTCGACAGTTTGCATACATTGGCGCCGGACATGAACTTACATGGCGAGAAATAGACGCCGCTTTTGAAAGTAGAATAATGACAGGTGGTATCATTAACGAAAATCATATCGAACCTCGTCAGTTTCTCGAACACGCGAAAAACACGGTGTTGGAAAAAGTACAAAATGCCATTGAGAAACACAATAGTCTGAAAATCAATACGGTGTTCAATGGTGAATTTATATCGGGAGATAATCGAGCCAATAAAAATATAACAACAAGAAATTCAGAAGTCTTTTGTACTACCAATTTAGACGAGTGGTACGAGCGATACGTTATAGAACCCACGTTAGTGTCCTTAGATGAATTCCAAGAACGCGATAGCGGATGAGCCTTGTCACGTATACTAAATATAACTGTAAACGTGAACAAATACAATCCATTGCGCGCAGGATGTCATATAAATTTGCCGCCAGAAGTTAAGTTTAAAAAAGCGGTGATTAACGTGCTATCCGAGGACAATACATGCTTTGCATGGTCGGTGGTTGCCGCTCTTTATCCTGTTGCAAGAAAGGTAGAACGCACGTTATCGTATCCCCACTATACAAAAGTGTTGAATCTACAGGACATTGAGTGTCCAATAAGTGTACATCAAATAGCAAAATTTGAACGGCTCAACGAAATCTCTGTAAACGTGTACAGTATGGAATTGAAGAGAAACAAGAAAAAGAACGAACTTGTCATCCTTCCAATACAACTAACAGAACAAAAGAGAGAGAAGCACGTCAACTTGCTGTACGTTTTGGATTCACAAGATGTTAATCGTGGGCACTTTGCGTGTATAATGAATCTGTCTCGACTCGTGAGCACACAATTGAATAAGCATAATGGGAAGAAGTATATTTGCTAAAGGTATATGCTTGCGTTGTATGTGTATGTATGTAGGATGTGTGATAAACTGAAAAAATATTGTGTTATATATTTGCAGATGTTTACACTACTTCCGTTCTCTGGGCAAGTTGAATGTCCACACCGTAGATTGTGGAAAAATGAACAACTGCGCGATCCGGTTACCGACAGAAGAGAACAAGTGGCTCATTTTAGCAACCACAGCAGGAAGGAACGTCTCCCGTTCGTAGTATACGCTGACCTTAAAACCATATTCCACAAGACTGATGGAGGAACGCAGCAGCAAACATCCTATGCGTATCAACATCACAAGGCGTTCAGCATAGGATATTATGTCCGCTGCTCATACAACGATTCCTTCTCTGCTTATCAGTACCATCGCGGCGAAGATTGCATCGCATGGTTCGTCGATGAACTCAAAGAATTGGCTAATCGAGTAAAAACTATTTTATCTACCAATGTACCCATGGAAAATTTATCGTAACGCGAGTCACTGTCACAATTGCAAAAACCCATTTGCGGCAGACGACATAAGAGTTCGCGATCATTGTCATCTGACTGGTAAATACAGAAGTCCCGCGCACTCCAACTGCAACTTAAATTATAAAGATTCACGCTGTATCCCAGTAATTTTTCACAATTTATCTGGTTACGATGCACACTTTATTATTAAAGAGGTTGCAACTGCGTTCAAAGGAAATGTTACTGTTCTCCCTATTACCAAGAAGAGATATATATCCTTTTCCAAGAACGTGGCGCAATCGGAAAAACACAATCCAAAGAATTACAATATATAGTTGCAATTCATCGATTTGTACAAATTTCTCAGGGCTAGTCTCGATAAACTGGCGTCGTATCTTCATAAAGACAAGGTAAAAATTTTACGATCAGAATTTAGAAATTTATCCGTCGAAAACTTTAAGTTATTAACGCGTAAAGAGGTCTTTCCGTACGAATACGTAGACTGTGTCGACAAGTTGCAGGAGCAGCGTTTACCACCGCGTGAATCATTTTATAGTTCTCTGACCGGTGAAACGATATCTGAGAGAAAATATGCACACGCTGTAGACATCTGGCAACGATTCTCTATTCATACGTTAAGTGAATACAGCGATTTATAATTAAAGACTGATGTTTTCTTATTGCCTCAATTTTCGAGAAAGTTGTATTCGAAGGTATGGATTAGATCCCGCGCATTATTATACTTTACCCGCTTATACGTGGGACGCTATGCTGAAACACACAGGTATACCGTTTGACTGGGTGACACTCTATTGACCACAGTACGATTCGACACCGCTCGATTCGACACAGATTTATTCGACACCAAATTATTCGACACCGTACG
>NW_018021047.1:13207-27404 GCF_002006095.1 Pseudomyrmex gracilis
GTGTCGAATAAATCTGTGTCGAATCGAGCGGTGTCGAATCGTACTGTGGTCAAACGGAACCCGCCCCGTTTGACTTACTTACAGATGTTGATATGGTTATGTTTATTGAACGCGGTATACGCGGTGGTCTTAGTCANTGCAGCACAAAATACGCGCACGCTAAGAGCAACTACATGCAGACTTACGACTCATCAAAACCAACGTCGTATCTCATGTACTATGATATANATAACTTGTACGGGTGGGCAATGTGTCAACCGCTACCGTATGCCGCATTCCAATGGGTAGACAACGTCTGGAGTGTCGACGTGATGTCTGTGACATCAACCTCAGATATCGGCTACATCCTTGAAGTCGACCTCGAGTATCCTCGTGAACTGCACAACGCGCATGCTGATCTACCGTTCTGCCCGACGCGCGATACGCCGCCTGGCAAGCGACAGAAGAAGCTGCTTGCAACACTACACTATAAATCGCGTTATATTATTCACTATCGCGTCTTGCAACAATGTGTCGACATGGTCTTCGTATTACAAAGATCAATCGCATATTACAATTCGCGCAATCTTCATGGCTCCGCAGTTACATTGAATTAAATACACAATTTCGAACGTCCGCTACCAACGATATTGAGAAATATTTTTACAAATTAATGAATAATGCGGTTTTCGGTAAAATTATGGAAAATGTGCGTAACTATGTAGATATAAAACTTATAACAAAGTGGGACGGAAGATACGGTGCGGAAGCATTGATCTCCCAACAAAATTTTCACAGCCGAAGCGTCTTTTCTGAAAATTTTATTGCAGTTGAATTGCGTACACTTGAGGTGAAATTCAACAAACCGATCTATGTGGGCATGTGTATATTAGACACATCTAAGACGTGTTTGTACAAATTTAACCAGGATTACATGGCACCCCTGTACCAAGAAAAATGTAAAATTATGTACACCCACACAGACAGTCTCATTTATTTCATTGAATGCAAGAACGTGTACAATATCATGAAACGTGTCATCGCTCGGTTCGATACAAGTGATTATCCGGCTGATAACGTGTATGGTATGCCACGCATCAACAAAAAAGTTCCAGGATTGATGAAGGATGAAAATAACGGAATGGTAATGACTGAATTTGTTGGACTTATAGCAAAAATGTACGCATTGAAAATGGACGAAAAGAGAGACACGAAAAAGGCCAAAGGTGTAAAGAGTAGCGTCGTAGCGAGAACATTAACATTTGTTGATTACAAGCAGTGTTTGAACGATAAAATCGAAAAGGTGCGTCTACAGTCGTGTATAAGATCAAAGCTACACAAAGTATACACTGTGTCCGAATCAAAACTTGCTCTAAGTCTATACGACGATAAGCGGTATATGGTACCCAATTTTACCGAAACGTTACCATGGAGACATTACAAAGTACGACAAGAAAACCGTGTATAATATAGATTATATGTATATTGTCAATTACTATGTGTAATAATTATGTATATATGTTGTAAATTATGTATATGTCCGTGTATAATATAGATTATATGTATGTTGTCAATTAATATGTGTAATAATACTTATGTATATATGTTGTAAATTATGTATATGTATTACTTGAATTTATATGTGTAAAATGTAAATTTTTATAAAGTGTATTAACAAGACATTAGTTTTATTTATCCAAGTTTTATAAAGTGTGTTTACAATATGTTAGTTTTATTTATAGTTCGATGGTTTCGTGCGTTGTACTTTATAAGAAGACGCGGTAGTATGTCGATCCATTTGTANGATCCATTAAGTGTAAATTGTTTCCACATATCGTTCTTCACAGTGCGGTTGAATCGTTCCACACTCGAAGCCTTCATAACCGAATATGTGGAATAATGATTGATGCTATGCTTGTTTATCAATGTCTGTACATCTGTGTTGTAGAATTCCTTTCCACGATCAGTTCGCGAATTGTACGGACATCTCTTGTTATCTCAAAATATTTCTGCAAAAGCTTTGACGACTTCGTGTCCACTTTTACTCTTAAGCGGTATGGTTCACGCGTATTTGCTCAGCACATCGATAACCGTAAGTATGTAGTGGTAGCCCTTGTTGAAGCGTGAATACGGGCGCATTTCTACCACATCTGCTTGCCAGAGATCGTCGTACCCGCGTACGATAACGCGTCTACGAGGAAAATTTCTTCTTGCCGGAGCATGCAATTCTTCTACGAGACGTTGTTTTTTGACTGTAGCATGATTTGTCGCCATAGCTGTCTTATTATATGTCTACTGTGTCAGTCGTTTTATTCTGGTTGATAGATATTGAAGTGTACGCTGAATTTGTTTTATAGCGTCGCGCAACGCTTGCACGTCCTGTTGCAATGCGATAATTTTTCTCTCACNTGTCTCTTGCCATTCATTCACATTCGTGACACACATATCTACGTATCGTTTGTTGGCGGCGTCAGTGTCGGTATCGGGTTGCGCTACATGCAGTATCTTACGCAACCTTGCATCTTAACCGGAACCAACAAAGCAGAGAGTGTTATTACGTAATTTCGCAGTATTGTCTCTGTCTCATAATAATACATCGACGGTCTGTGTGTTCCGAGTGATATTCCGAATTTGGTGATCGGCATGATGGCGCGCACACGACTGACTCTAACGTCGACGCGCTATTTAATTTATAATGAGACCTGCTTCGTGCAGTTCCTCGGTGATCGACAGGATTTTGTTGTCGTGAGCATTATTGCCCGCCTGACGGGATGCATCTAGCAATCGCAGACGGTCGACGAGTTCGTTGGAATCGTCCCAGTGCGCGTACTCGATCTTACGATCGCTTAGCGTCATAACACGGGGTATACTCTTCCCCAACTTAGTATGCACACTGGATACTAAAGGTGCAATTATGTATCTGTATTTATATCCTTTGTTACCCATTATTGCACCGAGCTTATTGTGATGTTATTTATGAGCATGTGTCAGTTTCAGTATTGTTTTCTATCCTTGTTTATCTTCTTCAGTATATAACTCACTCCTCGGACATTTCATGAACATCAATTTGTACAATCCTTGTGTTGCTTGGAGTCGTATACCGTCTACGATTATATTATCCTGTTCATCCACGGCAAAACGTGTATCACCGAGTATCATTCCATCGTTGTCGAAATACACACCATATACGTAGTCTATGTCGTTCTCTTTCTTACCACTCAGAATAGCTTTCATATATTGTTGCGCCAACGGTCCAAAGTAACTTTGAAACGTTTCAAGACCTCCCAAAGTTTGCATTTGACGTTGAATAGTTGACTCAAACGATTTGTTGGCAGTACCATCAGTAGCGACAATAGTGTCAATCGATGGAAAATATCATGTCAATTGTTGTTCTTTTGTCGGAGTAGAAGTCACCATTGCAGTGTTGTATCGTGTGCGCTTTGAATTGTGTAAAGTAAGGGACAGCGTTTCGATCGATGTCTGTGTTTGTTCCTGCTTCATTCGGGTCTCGTTTTTGAGAAACAATGTATTTGGCGAATTAATTTCCGTATGTTCAGTTATCTGTTGTAGAAGTTTGATAATAGGTTTGAACTGTCTTTCTAATGCAATTTCTTCTTCTAATTTACCGGTTTTTAAAGCGCGATATTTTTGACAAATGGATTGACTCGTTTTTCCAATCTCTTTTGCTACTTTTTCGCGATCTATAATTTCACTGCTTTCGTCAGCCATGTTGCTCGCACTGTAGGAGAGACGATACTTGATTGACGTCTCAACAACGATTAACCACTCGTTGGTATCGCGAACTCGTTAAATCCTTTTCTATAGGGACCTCTGTTCAAAGGACTATCCTTGTCGATTACTAAAAATCCATATTTGTTGTGCCAACATTTGCGACATAATGTACAAAACTTCTCGTACAACATATCCGTGTTTACATGATCGTTGTACACATGTTTGANATTGGTACCATCTTGTGTAAACAGAATTATCAGATTTGCGTGGTCACGTATAAGATGCTTTGGTATCCTTGCGTACGTCTGACAAAAATAAAAACAGTCGACACTTGAGTGACGACCCATTGCAAAGTATTCTTGTATTGTATCCTGCTTGTCACATGCCACATCATCAAAAATAAAAATAGAATTCGGAAGTGCTTTACTTGGTGGAATCACATAGCTATTATCAGAAAAGGTAAAATAACCGCTTTCGTCTACTGATGAAAGTACATTCTTCAGATATTGATACTTTGGTTGTTGCAACGACTTGGACTACACGTACACGTTTTCAAAACGTACACCGTGTAGACGTTCAAGCAAGCTTACCACTACATTCGTCTTGCCGCAGTTCAAAGGACCGCACACAATACCACGTATAGTAACCGGTAACATTATTCCATGTTTGCGTATTTTCTTGTCGGACACTTGTTGAGTCTTGTTGTCAGAATTAATTACTTTAATTCCTACAGGTTGTCGCACAACCTGCATGGTTTGTTTTACCTGCCTCGCGCGAGGAGCACCTATTTATAGAAACGCCGGGCGTGTCTACTCAGTCGTCAGTAGACAGCTGATGGCAAACGTATTATGCAATCTATGTCAGGTCGTGGATTGTTCAATCGCGTGATGAACTCTCTTCCTGTCAAATTACATATTCCGGGCTACCAATTTTGTGACCCGGGAACGCGTTTGGAAAAACGATTAGCTAGAGGCGATCGCGGCATTAATCCATTGGACGCGGCTTGTCGTGAACACGATATAGCGTATTCGCGAAGCAACAAACTCGCTGCTCGACACGTAGCTGATAACGCACTTGCTGCGAAGGCGCGCGATCGTATTACAGCGGCAGACTTGAGTCTCGGTGAGAGAGCAGCTGCGACCGCCGTGTGGGCGGCTATAAAAGCAAAGACAAAACTCGGCATGGCCTTGAAAAAGAAAAGCAAGTCAGCAAAAAAAAACGAATACTTCCTTGCTAAACGCGGCGGTGTGTTACCGGTCTTCCCGTTGCTGGGTGCTTTCGGTGCGTTCGTTGGTGGAGCGGCGGGAATTGCAAAAACGGTAAATGATACAAGAGCTGCACAGCGGCAGCTAAAAGAAATGCAACGTCATAATCGCGCGATGGAAGGTCGGGGAATTTATCTGACTCCGTAGACAAAATAGAATATAACCGTTCAACGTATCAGCGTTACAATCAAAGCAATTGTGGCCAATTGTGTTTATGGTTTTTTCAAGCGGTCGAAGAGCACTATTTATTTAAATAGTACACTATCAGACTTTATTACGCATTCGACAACATGTCACTGACGTTTACATTTACCGGCAAAAGTAGCACACTTGCAGTCAGCTACTTTTCCGCCATTGATTTAAGTGACGGTGATTACAAGCTTGGACTAACAGATTTTGAAACATATCCTACGATACCGAACGTAAAGTCATCGAACAATAAGTTTTATTACGATATGGATAACAAGCAGATTATAATTCTTAAAGGGTCGTACGAATTGCGGAATATTAACAATTATCTGCAACACGCAATAGTGCAACGTCGTGCGAAAAGCAAAAATAAGGATGAGAACATCCCTCCACTAATATTACGCGCAAACACCAACACAATGAAAAGTGAAATAAACAGCGCTTATCAAATAAATTTTACCAAACCCACCAACATTGGATTGTTGTTACGTTTTTCATCTACTCGTATTTTAAAGCCGATACAATGGTACGTATCAGACGTGCCAATTAATATTATCAACGTAAACATTATTTGCATAGAATGCAACGTGACCGCGGGTGCGTACAGCAACAACCGGTGTGTGCATACGATACATGAGGTCTCACCGAACGTGCCACCTGGATATAAGATCTCGGAAACACCGGCACAGATCATTTACCTTCCGATCATTGTGCAGAGCATTACGGATCTGACAATACGCATTGTGAATCAGAACGGACAATTGCTTGATTTTCGAGGAGAAGAAATAACTGTCAGGTTACACGTGCGACGCCGACGACTATAATACACGGCATGCTCGTGCTAAACGAGGCGGATCAAGTGACGCGAGATACGNGGGTTTCATTACAAACACCTGCTACTACTACTACTACGACGTACAGTAATCGGAAGTAGCTAAGTTCTAAAAACGTTAAATTTTTACAATCGTTGGGATTTATTGTACGAGAAATTAAAAAATATGTGCGACATTTTAAATGTTGGGGCGAACCGATCTTTGCTGATCGCATCGTCAAGATTGAAACTCACACGTACAATCCGTATGTGAACACAACATTTGAACACAGTGATGAGATACGCATACCTATACAACAGCAGGACTTGTCCACTTTACCGTGTCGAAGTTTTCTTTACGTTGAAGAAAAAATAACGTTAGCGACAAAAGAAGAAGAAGAAGTATACCTGGGTATAAATTGTGTAGCTTTTATGATCGATGAGATTCGTTACGAACTCAATGGTATGGAGATTGATCGGAACAGAAACGTTGGAATAACTAGCACGATCAAAAACTATATATTGCTAACACATGATAAAAGCATGGCTATGAAGAATGCTGGTTGGGATATTAAACAACATGTAAACGTAGTTAGTTACTTTAATTTCTGCGTACCTCTCAGCATGTTATTGGGATTTTGCGAGGACTACAAGCATACGATTATCAATGCACGTCATGAACTAATTTTAATACGATCGCGCAACGACAAAAACTGCATAACAGCAATCTCTCAAGTAGATCGTGAGGCATTGAATGGAAACATTAAATTATTCAAAGTGCAATGGCGAATGCCACATGTAGTATTGAACAATGTCACAAAGCTGTCGCTGCTACAAACTTTGAAAAGCGGACGGTATCTGACCATGAGTTTTCGCTTGTGGGATCTCTATGAGTTTCCATTATTACAAAGCACGACTAAACATTCGTGGGCCGTAAAAACGGCGACACAACTTGAGAAACCGAGATACGTCATATTTGCGCTACAGATTGCTCGAAGAAACGATATGTCAGCAGATGTCACGCGATTCGATCACTGTCAATTGACCAACGTAAAACTTTATCTCAACTCTGAATTCTATCCTTATGACAACTTGCATTTAGATTTTGATAGAAACAAATATGCCGTTCTGTACGACATGTACACAAATTTCCGTACAACGTACTACGGATGTGGTGTTGTCATATCATTTCTCACGATTTACAATTTTCTGCAATGTGGTCCTTTAGTGGTCATTGATTGCTCGCGTCAAAACAAGGCTGTAAAAAGTGCAACCGTCGATGTGCGAATTGAATTCGATTGCAAAGAAAATTGTGACGGAGCAGTCCGTCACTGTAAATATTTTGTGTAGAAAATATATATACTTAGAAGTATCCCGAGCGTAACATTATTACCCGTCCCCAAGTAGCCATTAGATCGCATCAAAAGTGCTACAACATGTGCACTTTAACCCGTCTCATAGGAACGCGCCCTAATTCTAAGGACCGCGAGCGCCACGACCGCAAACCGTACCGCGCCGGCGCAGAGCCCCACCCGCGGGCCTACGCGCACCGCACACCGCGCCCTGGACCGAGCTCGGGCCGTCGCCGGGTATATAAGGCGAGCGAAACCGGCTCCGGGCACCATTCCTTTCCCATCCTGCTCTCCGAGGTGTTGACTCGGAAGCACTCCTAGGCCTCCAAGGTGCTGACTCGGAACCGACAACCCGCCTTTGAGGCATTGTCTCGAAGTATTCCGCTTTCCGATCTCCGAGGTGCTGACTCGGAATCAAAACTCCTTCTTCCCGAGGTGCTGACTCGGGAAGACACCCGTGCCCCGACATTACCCGCTCGAGGAGCTGACTCAAGCCAGCGACATCTCCCCCGAGGTGTTTGACTCGGGAAACCCGATCCTTCCTTCCCGAGGTGTTGACTCGGGAGGAATCCTGACCGTTGCCTCCCGAGGTGTTGACTCGGGCAGCCCATCCTGGCCTCTCCGAGGTGCTGACTCGGAAGGTACCCGCACCGACCGTGCCCGGGGCATTGGCCCAGGTACACCGACCGTCTCCTCGGCCGTTCTCACGGCGCACCGAATCCGCCATTCTCACGGCGTACCGAAACCGCCGTTCTCACGGCGTACCCGGACATCTCTCGCTACTTCGTAGCCGTCCTGACCCGCCGACCGCGTGCACCACGTTGTGCCACGACCCCACGCGCCTACGCACCGCTTCTCCGACGCCGACCCGCGTAACCGCGTTCGCCGTAACCGAATATCCCCTCAATGTATATACTCGCGTTCCTCCTGTCTTAGCAGTTAAGTTTCCGTTCCGTCCACGCATCGGCCGAGACCGATAAGCGACAGTACGTCCGCACCAATCCCAGACCGCGAAACGTTAACCTGTAAGGGCTTCGAGCCCCGCGTCGTCTTGACATTGTAAATACGTTTCCCCCTAGTAAGTAAGACTCCGTTCGTAACCGCGTCGGCAAAGACCGACCCGCGACCGTACATGCTCACCAATCACGGGCCGCAAACCTTTTATTCGCCAGGGCCCCGCGTTATCTCGGCATTATATATGCCTTCTTAGTAAGTAAGTTCCCGTCCCGTTTCCGCGCCAGCCGCTACCGACTAGCGATAGTAAACGCGCGCCAATCACAGGCCGCGGAACCGCCGGACCGTAAGGGCTTCGAGCCCGCGTCAGTAAGACATTGTATATAGGTAGATTAAGAATATGTTATCATTGAGTTACAGCAGCAAACCGAACGTGTCGCAATCTCTTCCTTCCCCTCACCCGAATCCTGGTCTGACCGAGCCGTCCGGCAGGCGGAAGGCCGGGCGAGCCGCGCATAACACAACGGTTCCGTTACAAAATATACCGGCAAATACTACAGCCTATTGCCTCATTTTGCACGATCGTATGGTTGAATACAATCCGTTAACCAACGTAGTGCGTAAAATTACATAACTTGCAACATCAGCGCTTGTTCCCTCTATAATCTAAAAATAGTTTAAAAGCGACAGTATTTTACGATAGAGAGCATTTGTCGTTTGTTGGTCACACGATTACGTCAACATGATTGTGCCGACGTTTGTGGACCTGCAAGGATTTATAGTCGGGAAAAGATTTATTGTCAAAGAAATAGCGGTATTGCGAAATGGTAATCTTCTCTCGCATTACATTTTTGAAAGCCCCTTCCCGTGGAATCTAGTCGCATGATCGGACAGGTCAGCAGCTTCTTGGCTGATGATGCATCATCATGGTCTGCGTTGGGAGGATGGAAGTGTTGCATACCGCAGAGCAAAGAATTTGAGTACAACAGCTATTTGCGACACCAAAGAAAATGATGACGACGCGTCTTCACTCGTCTATGTTAAAGGTTTCAAAAAATGTACCTGGCTAGCTGATATTGTTGATAGTGACGTACGACATAGATTAATTATTAAAACATTGGATGTCGATTACGACGATATTGTTTCTTTAAAAAACATGAATATATCGAATTGTCTACGATGTAGAAATCATGTAAAACACTGCGCATTACAGAATGTATTTAAAATATTTAATTGGTGGTCTAAACGACAATAAAATGTTATATGAAACACTTTGTTTGTACATTTACTACCCTTCTTTCCTATAGCATATGTTTATATAGATTAACGCGGTATTAATCGCGATTTAACATGGTTTTATAGTTGAAATATGGTTTGTTTATGGTTCAATTATGGTTGAACGTGGTACGTTCGTGGTTCGATTATGGTTGAACGTGGTTCAATTATGTGTGAACGTGGTTCGATTATGGTTGAACGTGATTCGTTTATAGTTGAAAGGGGTACATTCGTGTTTCGATTATATATGGCTGAAAGAGGTACGTTCGTGGTTCCATTATGGTTGAACGTAATTTGTTTGCGGTTTATTTGTGGTTACACACGGTTCAAGTATTATTGAACATGGTACAATCGGGATTCAACGTGGATTGATTATGTATCGTTCGACATATTTTTTGTATGTGTGATTATACATATTATGTTTCGGAACGCGGTGCGAAGCAAGTAAGACGCGACAGTTGCAGGATTGCAATTTCATACTATATGTGTAGAACGCGGTGTAAAGCAAGACAAATATGACTAAGGTGCAAAGTTTTTTTTGACAAGAAATAACAATGACAAAGTATACATATTTTATTACTTACTCTAGTTCTGTGTATCGAAAGGATATCTGGGGTGAATTAGACAACAGGTTGTAATAATAAAGAAATTATTTGTACAACAAACTAATACATTTATTATATACTAATGTATACACAACGTTATAAGAAGAAGCAATATAAAAAGAACAATAGATTACAAACTATTGTAAATAAAACATTAGAAGTAAGATATTATAAGTAAAAAATGTAGTACAAATATAAGAATATATAAAACTACTATAACAATAAGAAGTAACACATTCTGCCGCAATATGCTGATATCTTCGTCCGATTTCTCGTCTNCTTCGTGTACTTCTTTGAATGAATACATTCGCACATTTTCGACACGTTTATATGCAACATGATCCGTTATGAAGAACAGCGTCTTGATGCGACATGGTTGTACCTTTTAGTTTCATGCACACTTACAAGTATAAAATACTCGCAGAGCTAAAGAGAAACAGATAGAATATGTACAGACGTAGCAGTATGATAAAAGTTCATCATCCTTCAGGACACGAGAAAAGACACACAGATTCTAAATACATTTAAAGAATAAAGTATAAAAAGATGAGATGCTTGATGACTGCTACTTAGTCTCATTCCGAACGTCAAAACCAACATATAAAATAGATATTGTACAAGAATGTATTGAATTAAATAAAGTAGTGTCACCAGCAGCATTCGCGTTAGCGAACACGGTAGACACTCTAGTGTTAAAGATACGCCACCTGCAGAGAATGATGGAGGAAATTTTAAGGAGAGACGAATAAGCCACATTTGAATGGAACGGCTACTATCTCCCTCATAACTTGTAAGTACATCAATAGTTTTTACTCTTTACAAGTTGGTTGGTTTAACTACAATTATGTACGGCTGGTTATTTCTTCAGAAATTATACATAGTACTTTTATGTTTCAGAACTATAGCCAACAATATCATGAGAGACATGATGCGAATTCTCCAAATGGAGATAACACATTTGGAGAATATGATACAAGTCATGAATGTGGCACTCAGACAAATACATATATTTAATAATACACTTCCACACACTCCTCCACCTCCGGAACCGTAATAGGTAAAAAGTCATTATATAGTAATCAATTAAAAATATACTCCTCTATTGTGTATTGCAAAATTAAGTACATATGTGTTTTGTTACAGGGACGTCAATCTGCTTTTTTAGTTTATAGTTTGAGTATAGTTTAGTGTATTATATCTTGGTTTATTTTTAGGTTATTGTTTGTTTGTATCTTAGTTTATTATATTTTAGGTTATTGTTTGTTTGTCTCTTTGTTTATTATATCTTAGTTTATATATTAGTTAGTAAATAATATATGCGCCAAACAAAACTATCGACACACACATGGTTTTAATATATACACATATCCACACATACATGTAACCTGTTTTTATATTATTTGATTTTGTTTTACGGGTCAATTTTTTATAAAATATAAATATACTTAATAATAAATACTAATTAGTAACTAATAAATTTTTTTTTATAATACAAATGTGAGTTTTTTAATGTGCAAACTTTGATCCCATTCCGATTCACGACTTTCCTTATAACTTATAGACTGTGAATTAGGAGCGTGCGCTTTAAAAGATATTATGTGTGACGCATGTAAATAATATACACAAATCTTAATAAAATTTGAATATACAATTTGTGTGTGTGTGTGTAAATATAACAGTGAATAGTACGTCTTTGTTACTTTTCGCTATAAACTGCAACTCTGCAATTTTGCGCGCTTTCGCTAAAAACTGCGTATAAGGTTACATTACATAGTTGTTTTAAGCATGTATCAAAACGTAGATATATACATCTTGGAGACGCGGTATTGTCGTACAGCATTAAGAAGTATATACCATGCATGTAGTACATAGTACATACCTTAAAGTGGCCGCTATATTGCAGCCGCCATACCGGTGCCCGCCGCGTCATATCCTGTGACACCGTTTTGTCAAACCGCCATAGTGCCACGTGTGACGTCGTCATAACGTAGCCCGCCGCGTGTGAAGTCGTCATAATGTCGTGTGGCGTCATTTTCCGCGTGACGTCATATCCTGTGACGTCATATTCTGTGACGTCAGAGCCACGCCCCCGTGTGACGTCATACCCCCTCTCCCTGTGACGTCATACCTTTCCCCGCGTGACGTCATGCCCCTCCCCCTGTGACGTCAGCCCTCGCACCCACCTCGGAGCTCCTGGGTTAAAACTCTCTTAGTATCACTACTTATGTTGTACGACACTATCAACAATATCAGCTAGCCAGTTACATTTTTTGAAACCTTTACCATAGACGAGTGAAAACGCGTCGTCGTCTTTTTCTGCGGTGTCGCAAATAGCTGTTGTAATCAAATTCTTTGCTCTGCGGTATGCAACACTTCCATCCTCCCAACGCAGACCATGATGATGCATCATCAGCCAAGAAGCTGCTGACCTGTCCGATCATGCGACTAGATTCCACGGGAAGGGGCTTTCAAAAATGTAATGCGAGAGAAGATTACCATTTCGCAATACCGCTATTTCTTTGACAATAAATCTTTTCCCGACTATAAATCCTTGCAGGTCCACAAACATCGGCACAATCATGTTGACGTAATCGTGTAACCAACAAAAGACAAATGCTCTCTATCGTAAAATACTGTCGCTTTTAAACTATTTTTAGATTATAGAGGGAACAAGCGCTGATGTTGCAAGTTATGTAATTTTACGCACTACGTTGGTTAACGGATTGTATTCATTAACACGATCGTGCAAAATGAGGCAATAGGCTGTAGTATTTGCTAGTATATTTTCTTTGCAATCAAATTCAATTCGCACATCGACGGTTGCACTTTTGACCGCCTCGTTTTGACGCGAACAATCAATGACCACTAAAGGACCACATTGCAGAAAGTTGGAAATCCTGAGAAACAATACGACACCACATCCATAATACGCTTTACGGAAATGTGTGTACATATTTGTCAGAACGACATATTTTTTTTTATCAAAATCTAAATGCAAGTCGTCATAAGGATAGAATTCAGAGTTGAGATAAAGTTTTACGTTGGTCAACTGACAGTAATCGAATCGCGTGATATCTGCTGACATATCGTTTCTTCGAGCAGTTTGTAGCGCAAATGTGACGTATTTCGGTTTCTCAAGTTGTGTCGCCGTTTTTACGGCCCACGAATGTTTAGTCGTGCTTTGTAATAATGGAAACTCATAGATTCCACGAGCGAAAACTCATGGTTAAATACTGTCCTCTTTTCAAAGTTTGTAGCAGCGACAGTTTTGTGACATCGTTCAATACTACATGTGGCATTCGCCATTGCACTTTGAATAATTCAATGTTTCTATTCAATGCCTCACGATCTACTTGAGAGATTGCTGTTATGCAGTTTTTGTCGTTGCGCGATCGTATTAAAATTAGTTCATGACGTGCATTGATAATCGTATGCTTGTAGTCCTTGCAACATCCCAATAACATGTGGAGAGGTACGCAGAAATTAAAGTAACTAATTACGTCCGTATGTTGTGTAATATCCCATCCAGCATTTTTCATGGCCATGTTTTGTCATGTGTTAGCGATATATAATTTTTGATTGTGCTGGTTATTTCAACGTTTCTATTTCGATCAATCTCCATACCATTAAGTTCATAGCGAATCTCATCAAACATAAAAGCCACACAATTATTACCCAGAAATACTTCTTCTTCGTCTTTCGTCGTTAACGTCATTTTTTCTTCGACGTAAAGAAAACTTTGACACGGTAAANTGTACAAGTCCTGCTGTTGTATAGGTATGCGTATCTCATCATTGTGTTCAAATGTTGTGTTCACGTACGGATTGTATGTGTGAGTTTCAATTTTGACGATGCGATCGTCAAAGATCGGCTCACCTCCAACGTTTAAAATGTCGCAAATCTTTTCAAAATTTTCGTACAATAAATCGGGCGTGTTCGGTTTGACCACAGTACGATTCGACACCGATCGATTCGACACAGATTTATTCGACACCAAATTATTCGACACCGTACGATTCGACACCAGATTATTCG
>NW_018021047.1:27974-29251 GCF_002006095.1 Pseudomyrmex gracilis
TCGTACGGTGTCGAATAATTTGGTGTCGAATAAATCTGTGTCGAATCGAGCGGTGTCGAATCGTACTGTGGTCAATAGAGTATCACCCCAATAAATCCCAACGATTTTAAAAGGTCAACGTTTATCGGACTTAGCTTTTTCCGATTACTCGACGTCGTAGTAGTAGTAGTAGTAGCAGGTGTTTGTAATGAAAACCTCGTATCTCGCGTCACTTGATCCGCCTTGTTCAGCACAAACATACCGCGTATTACAGCCATCGTCGTCGCACGTGTACCCTGACGGTTATTTCTTCTCCTCGAAAATCAAGCAATTGTCCGTTCTGATCCACAATGCGTATTGTCAGATCCGTAATGGTCTGTACGATGATCGGAAGGTAAATGATTTGTGCCGGTATTTCCGAGATTTTATATCCTGGTGGCACGTTTGGTGAGAATTTTTGTATTGTATGCACACACCGGTTGTTGCTGTACGCACTCGTAGTCGCGTTGCATTCTATGCAAATATTGTTGACGTTGATAATATTAATCGGCACGTCTGGTATGTACCATTGTAGCGGCTTCAAACTACGAGTTGATGAAAATTCTAACAACGATCCAATGTTGTCGGGTTTGGTAAAATTTATTTGATAGGCGCAGTTTATTTCGCTTTTCATTGTGTTGGTGGTTGCACGTAATATTAATGGCAAAACGTTCTCATCTTCGCTTCTCGCTTTACGTTGCATCATTGCATGTTGCAGATAATTGTTGATATCCCTCAATTCGTACGATCCGTCAGTAAATATAAGCTGCTTGTCATCTGTATCGTAATAAAACTTATTGTTCGACGAATTCACATTCAGTATCGTATGATACGTTTCAAAATCTGTTAGTCCAAGCTCGTAATCACCGTCACTTAAATCAATGGCGGAACAGTAGCTGACTGCAAGGATGCTACTTTTGCCGGTAAGTGTGAACGTCAGTGACATGTTGTCGAATATGTAATGAAGTCAGATAGCGTACTATTTAAATGAATATTGCTTATCCACTGGTTAAAGAAACCACATAGTTGGCCACAATTGCTTCGATTGTAACGTTGATGAGACGTAAGAATATATTCTATTTTGTCCACAGCATGTTCTAGATAACGCATCACCTCTTTCGGTGGTCGAAGATTGCCGAAACTGTCAAAATATATGACATGTTTTCTTCTCTTTGCATACGCCACCCAGCGGGTACCTGGTCCATTTGTATCATTTAAATTGGGCGTGTTCCGTTTGACCACAGTACGATTCGACACCG
>NW_018021047.1:29896-36263 GCF_002006095.1 Pseudomyrmex gracilis
GTGTCGAATCGTACGGTGTCGAATAATTTGGTGTCGAATCGTACGGTGTCGAATAATTTGGTGTCGAATAAATCTGTGTCCAATAATGTGGTGTCGAATCGAGCGGTGTCGAATCGTACTGTGGTCAATAGAGTATCACCCATTTAAATTGACGATAGCACTTTCATTACAACGTACTATGTTCGGTAAAGTATTACGCATGAAAACACCTCTAAAGAAAGGTATGCGCATGCGCTTAGCTAGCTGTTCCAACTGCATCTTTGTTGTTACATCTGTAGGTAATTTTAATGTTTTTTCAGCGTTTTTTTCTTCTTCTTTGAAAGTCTCTGTCCGTACGGAGTCAGATAAATTCCCCGACCTTCCATCGCGCGATTATGACGCTGCATTTCTTCTAGCTGTTGCTGCGCAGCTCTTGTATCATTTACCGTTTTTGCAACTCCCGCCGCTCCACCACCAAGTGCACCAAGAGCACCCAGCAGTGATAGGACCGGTAACAAACCACCGCGATTAGCAAGCGGAAGTATTCGCTTCCTTTTTGCTGACTTGCTTTTCTTTTTCAAACCCATGCCGACATTTGTCTTTGTTTTCATAGACGCCCACACGGCGGTCGCAGCGGCTTTCTCACCGAGACTCGAGTCTGCCGCTGTAATGCGATCGCGCGCCTTTGTAGCAAGTACCTTATCAGTCACGTGTCAAGCAGCGAGTTCGTTGCTTCGCAAATAAGCTATATCGTGTTCACGGCAAGCCGCGTCTAATGGAATAATGCCCCGATCAACTCTAGCTAATCGTTTCTCCAAACGCGTTCCCGGACCACAAAATTAGTAACCAGGAATATGTAATTCGACGGGAAGAGCGTTTATCACGCAATTTAACAATCCACGACCTGACATAGATTGCAATATACGTTTTAACATCAGTGGGACTTTGACGACTGAGTAGAATCGCTCGATGCGCCTCTATAAATAGGTACCACTTGCTATCGCAAAATAGTTGCATAGAAACCATGCGGTTTGTGCGGCAACCTATGGCAATCAAAGTAACTAATTTTGACAGCAAGACTCAACAAATGTCTGACGAAAAATTACGCAGACACGGAATAATGCTACCTGTTACTATACGCGGTATTGTGTGCGGTCCTTCGAATTGTGGCAAGACAAACGTAGTGTTACAGTCGGTCACATAAAAGCGTAGTCATGATTACTAGTGATCGGATAATAAAAATGCTATAATTTTTGCTTTTCATACAGAGGACAGTATAGTCCTTCATGCTTTATGAAGGAAAATCAGCTGACTGTTGTTTTTAATTCAATCCTTGTATTTTTCTAAAATGAGCATCGCTTACGCTTCGCGCTTCGAAGCAGTTTTTTTGTGCTTGCATACCAAAGAACACCTCTTTGTAACGATTCACCCACTTGCTGACGAACTGTTTCGACTTTTGCATGTATTTTGCAGCAGCCGTTTGAGTCATTTGAGATTCTTTGGGATGCAAGCACAAAAAAAAACTGCTTCGAAGCGCGAAGCGTAAGCGGTACTCATTTTGGAAAAATACAAAGGATCGAATTANAAACAACAGTCAGCTGATTTTCCTTCATAAAGCATGAAGGACTATACTGCCCTCTGTATGAAAAAAAAAAATTACAGCAATTTTATTATCCGATCGCTAGTAATCGTGACTACGCTCTTATGTGACCGACTGTAAGCTTGCTTGAAAGTCCACACGGTGTACGCTTTGAAAACCTGTATGTGTATTCAAAGTCGTTACAGCAACCAAAATATCAATATTTGGAGAACGTACTTTCATCGGTAGATGAAATTGGTTACTTTACGTTCTCTAATAATAGCGGTGTGAATCCGCTGAATAAAGCACTTCCAAATTCCATTTTTATCTTCGATGACGTGGCATGTAACAAGCAGGATACTTTACAAGAATATTTTCCAATGGGTCGTAACTCGAGTGTCGACTGTTTCTATTTCTGTCAGACGTACGCGAAAATACCAAAACATCTTATACGTGACATTGCAAATCTGATACTTCTTTTTAAACAAGATGGTACCATTCTCAAACATGTATACAACGATCACGTAAACACAGATATGTCATATGAGGAGTTTTGTACGTTATGTCGCAAATGTTGGCAGCACAAGTACGGATTTTTAGTGATCGACAAGGACAGTCCTTTGGACAAAGGTCGCTATAGAAAAGGATTTAACAAATTCGCAATATTGTCGAGTGGTTAATTGGTGTTGAAACATCAACCAAGTATTATCTCCTACCGGTACGAGCAACATGGCTGACGAAAGCAGTGAAAGTATAAATCGCGAAAAAATAGCGAAGGAGATTGCAAAAAGGAGTCAATCCATTTGTAACGATGGTCATCGTTACGGCCGAGACCGACCACCCGTCCTGGTCTAAAACACGGCGTTTAGCGCCAAATAATAACTTAAAGAAATCAGCGTATATACGCTGACGGCATGAGCGCCGCCAAGCGGTTTACGCGCCGCACGCACCGCGCTTCCCCGCGCCATCAAACGGCCTGCGTGCCGCCCGCACCGCGCACTTCCCCGCGCCAACAAGCGCCAGCTGTTACCGCGCCCGCACCGCGCGCTTCCCCGCGCCGTCAAATGGCTTGCGCGCCGCCCGCACCGCGCACTTTCCCGCGCCAACAAGCGCCAGCTGTTACCGCGCCCGCACCGCGCGCTTTGTCGCACCACAAAACAGAACAGCGACAAACAAATATGTGTTTTTCCGCGCATCTTTGTCAACCCCCGCCCGCGGGAAATTGCGAGTATAAAAGCCGGCCCAAAAACCAAGGAGAGAAGATCTGCTCCGATCTCCGGGTCTACGAGAAGCACTCAGGGAAGCTTCTTCTCGGTCGGGAAAACCGACAGCGACTCAGCGATCCGATCCGCTCCGGGGAATCTTAGATTCTCTGCCGGGTAAACCGGCTTCCGCTCTGCTCCGTTTCGGGGGAATCTTGGATTCTCTGCCGGGTAAACCGGCTTCCGCTCCGCTCCGCTCAGGGGAATCTCTGGATTCTCTGCCGGGTAAACCGGCTTCCGCTCCGTTTCGCTCAGGGGAATCTCTGGATTCTCTGCCGGGTAAACCGGCNAATCTCTGGATTCTCTGCCGGGTAAACCGGCTTCCGCTCCGTTTCGCTCAGGGGAATCTCTGGATTCTCTGCCGGGTAAACCGGCTTCCGCTCCGCTCCGCTCCGGGGAATCTCTGGATTTTCTGTCGAAAAAACCGGCTCCCTTTCCGCTAGAGCCGTTCTAAGGGAATTGCTCGTTCTCCGTCGGGCAAACCGACTCTTTCCGTTGGAACCGGTCCAGGGGAACAAACACGTATTGCTAGCACGTTTAGCCTCGCTCCGAAGGACCGACCGCACCAGCGATAGATATACATCCGAAAGTCACTTTTCTATCTTGTAAATATTTCCGTTTCGAACGCGATAAAACTCGACTTTCCGAACGCGACACTCTGTACCTCGCTTTTTGGAAGGAAAGTAACTTTTTTCGATAATAAATCTTATCTCGCGAGTAAACCCGCTAAAAAGCGTTATCATAGCAACCGCACGTGACTCACAAGAACAAACTGTCTTACAGCCGAAATACAGTGTCAAGGCTACCGAGCGGTTTCGTCAAGTCGCGCCGTTTAAATCACCGCCGTGTGTAAATATTTTTCCCAAAGACTGAATGAATCTTTGTGCGAACGTGACCAGATCACGCACAGCCGACTAAAACGCCTTTTTTTATTTTTCAAATTAATTCCGCTGTACATATTTCGCGTTTTTTTATTTGTGTTGGTTAATTTTCTTTAATTAATTTTTTTTTATTTTGAATAAACTCTGTCATTTTCTATTTACTAAAAATTACCAAGTTCATTCTATTTTCACCTTTCCCTGATCCCGACGAGCTAGTTCGCAGCGAATAAATTAAACCGAAAATAAACGGGACATTCTCACAAAAAGTAAGACCGTTCCATTTGTCAAAAATATCAAGCTCTGAAAACCGGTAAACTAGAAGACGAGATTGCATTGGAGAAACAGTTCAAACCCATTATCGAACCTCTAAAACAGATTGCTGAAAATATTGCAACTAATTCGCCAAATACATTGTTTCTCAAAGACGAGACCCGAATAAAACGGAAACAAACACAGACATCAAACAAAATACTGTCCCCTACGTTACACAATTCAAAGCGCACACGATACAACACTGCAATGGTGACTTCTACTCCGACGAAAAAACGACAATTGACATGGGATTCTCCATCGATTGACACTATTGTTGGTACTGATGGTACTGCCAACAAATTGTTTGAGTCAACTATTCAACGTCAAATGCAAATGTTGGAAGGTCTTGAAATGTTTCAAAATCATTTTGGTCCGTTGGCGCAACATTATATGAAAGTTATTCTGAGTGGTAAGAAAGAGAACGACAGAGACTATGTATATGGTGTGTATTTCGACAACAATGGAATGATACTCGGTGATAAACGTTTTGCCGTAGATGAACAGGATAATATAATCGTAGACGGTAGACGATTCAAAGCAACACAAGGATTGTACGAATTGATTTTCATGAAATGTCCTAGGAGAGAGTTATATACTGAAGAAGAGAAACAACAATACAAAACAATACTAAAACTGACACATGTTCATAGAAAACATCACTGTAACGGTTTTACTTTTCGTGAGAAAGGTTCCGTTCCTTTCTTAAGTTAATTTAATGAAATTGCTGCGGAGTAGCTCGTCGGAATCAGGGAAAGGTAAGAAACAGAGTGAACTCGGTAATTTAAAGTAACAAACGAACAAGATTTATTCAAATAAAAAACAGAATTAAAAATAATATGTACAAAAAAATAACGAAAAGGAAATAAAGAATAAACGGAAAAATTCACTGTGCGATGATTCCCAAAACAATGTGTAAGAAAGTCACGTTTTTAGCCGGTTTGTTCAATTCTCCGGAAAGAAATATAAAAAAACTAAGATATGTACATAAGCGGTGATGTAAACGGCGCGACTCGGTCAAGGCCGTTCGGGAGCCTTGGCTAGATGGTTTGTTTCCTGAAACGCAAGATCCGCGGTAACGCTAAAAAACGCGTCTTATAGCGAGAAACAGTCTTTATCTCGAGGAAAGTCTCTTTTTCTATTAAAAGAGAGATTTATATAATGTCGCGTTACAAACTGTATTTATCGGTTCTTGAGGAACAATATTTACCACGCCGAAAAGTCACTTTCTTCCAAAAGTAGACTTTGTCGTTCGGCCGGTTCTTTTACGCTAGGCTTTTCTTATTTTTGCTCTTCGCTTATTCCCCTGGAGCGGCTCCAACGGACAGAGATGGTTGGCCTGACGGAGAAAACGCTATTCTCCACGCACGGTTTCAATGGAAGGCAGACCGGCGTTCCCGGCGGAGAATCGTGAGATTCCCGGAAGGTTTTCTAGCTGGAAGATAGCCGGTTTACCCAGCGGAAAATCGGAAGATTTCCCGAACGGAGCGGACAAGAGAGCCGGTTTACCCGGCGGAGAATCAGAAGATTTCCCGAGCGGAGCGGAAAGAGAGCCGGTCTTCCCGGCGGAGAATCGAAAGATTCCCCGAGCGGAACGGAAAGAGAGCCGGATTTCCCGGCGGAGAATCGAGAGATTCCCCGGAGCGGAGCGGAACGGATGCCGGTTTACCCAGCAAAGAATCGAGAGATTCTCCGGAGCGGAGCGGAACGGATGCCGGTTTACCCGGCGAAAAATCCAGAGATTTCCCGGACCGGAGCGGAACGGATGCCGATTTACCCGGCGGAGAATCCAGAGATTCCCCGGAGCGGAGCAAAACGGATGCCGGTTTACCCGGCGGAGAATACAAGATTCCCCCTGAAGCAGAGCGGATGCCGGTTAACCCGGCGGAGAATACAAGATTTCCCGGAGCGGAGCGGATGCCGGTTTACCCGGCAGAGAATACAAGATTCCCCGGAGCGGAGCGGATGCCGGTTTACACGGCGGAGAATACAAGATTCCCCGGAGCGGAGCGAATGCCGGTCTACCCGGCGGAGAATACAAGATTCCCCGGAGCGGAGCGGATCTCGGAGTTGCTGTCGGTTTGCCCGACCGAGAAGAAGCTTCCCTGAGTGCTACTCGTAGATCCGGAGATCGGAGCAGATCTGATTTCCTTGATTTTCGGGCCGGCTTTTATACCCGAATTTTTCCCGGAGCGGGGGTTACAAGGATGCGAGGACAAATAGATATTTGTTTGTCGTATCTTAGTTCCGTGGCGCGGCATGGCGCGCGGTGCGGGCACGGTAACGGCTGGCGCTTGTAGGCGCGGGGTAGCGCGCGGTGCGGGCACGGTAACGGCTGGCGCTTGTAGGCGCGGGGT
>NW_018021047.1:36546-61000 GCF_002006095.1 Pseudomyrmex gracilis
TATCCAGTGTGCATACTAAGCAGGGGAAGGGTATACCACGTGCTATGACGCTAAGCGATCGTAAGATCGAGTACGCGCACTGGGACGATCCCAACGAACTCGTTGACCGTCTGCGATTGCTAAACGCATCTTGTCAGGCGGGCAATAATGCTCACGACAACGAAATCCTGTCGATTATCGAGGAACTGCGCGAAGCAGGTCTCATTATAAATTAAATAGCGCGTCGACGTTAGAGTCAGTTGTGTGTGCGCCATCATGCCGATCAACAAATTCGGGATATCGTTTGGAACACACAGAGCTTCGGTGTATTATGAGAGAGAGACAATACTGCGAAATTATGTGCGTAATAACGCTCTCTGCTTTGTCGGTTCCGGTTACGATGCAAGGTCGCGTAAGATACTGCATGTAGCGCAACCCGATACCGACACTGACGCCGCCAACAACCGATACATAGATATGTTTGTCACGAGTTTAAATGAATGGCAAGAAACACGTGAGAGAAAAATTATTGCATTGCAACAGAACGTGCAAGCGTTGCGCGATGCTATAAAACAAATTCAGCGTACACTTCAATATCTATCAAACCAGAATAAAACGACTGACACAGTAGACATATAATAAGACAGGTATGGCGACGAATCATGCTACAGTCGAAAAAAAATCGTCTCATAGAAGAATTGCATGCTCCGGCTAGAAGAAATTTTCTTCGTAGACGCGTTAACGTACGCGTGTACGACGATCTCTGGCACGCAGATGTGGTGGAAATGCGTCCGTATTCGCGCTTCAACAGAGGCTACCACTACATACTTACGGTTATCGATGTGCTGAGCAAGTATGCGTGGGCTATACCGCTTAAGAGTAAGAGTGGACACGAAGTCGCCAAAGCTTTTGCAGGAATATTCCGAGATAACAAGAGATGTCCGCACAATTTGCAAACTGATCGTAGAAAGGAATTCTATAACACAGATATACAGACATTGATAAACAAGCATAGCATCAATCATTATTCCACATATTTGGTTATGAAGGCTTCGATTGTGGAACGATTCAACCGCACTGTGAAGAACGACATGTGGAAACAATTTACACTTAATGGATCCTACAAATGGATCGACATACTACCGCGTCTCCTTATGGAGTACAACGCAAGAAAACATCGAATTATCGGTATGCGACCTATCGATGTTACCCCCGCAATTGCCGATAAGCTCTTAACCACAGTGTACAGCAACGTCAAGGTCGCAGGACCAGCACGATTCAAAGTGGGTGATCCAGCACGTGTGAGCAAATTTGAAACAATATTCGATAAAGGATATACAAAAAACCAAACTGGACGACTGAAGTATTTAACATCAGTAAAATACAAACGACTTATCTCGTGACCTATCTGCTTGAGGATTCACGTGAAAAATTTGTTGCTGGAGGATTCTACGAACACGAACTGCATCGCGTTGCAAATCTAGAAGTTTATCTCGTTGAAAAAGTATTGCACAAGAACGGCGACAAGGTTTATGTGAAGTGGCTGGGATTAGAAAAATCACACAACTCTTGGATAAATAAATCTAATGTATTGTAAACACACTTTATAAAACTTGGATAAATAAAACTAATGTATTGTAAACACACTTTATAAAAATTTACATTTATATAAATTAAAGTTATACATAATTTACAACATATATACATAATTATTATTACACATATTAATTGACATTATACATATAATCTATATTATACACGGACATATACATAAGTTACAACATATATACATAATTATTATTACACATAGTAATTGGCAATATACATATAATCTATATTCTACACGGTTTTCTTGTCCTACTTTGTAATGTCCCCATAGTAACGTTTCGGTAGAATCGGGTACCATANATCGCTTATCGTCGTATAGACTTAGAGAAAGTTTCGATTTGGACACAGTGTATACTTTGTGTAGCTTTGATTGCATACACGACTGTCGACGCACTTTTTCGATTTCATCGTTCCATCTACCTTTAATGCATACATTTTTGGTCTAAGTCCGACGAATTCAGTCATTATCATTCCATTATTTTCATCCTTCATCAATCCTGGAACTTTTTTGTTGACGCGTGGCATATCATATACGTATTCGGCCGGGTAATCACTTGTATCAAACCGAGCGATGTCACGGTTTATGATATCGTACACGTTCTCGCATTCANTGAAATAAATGAGACTGTCTGTGTCGGTATACATAATGTTACATTTTTCTTGGTACAGAGGTGCCATGTACTTGTGGTGAAATTCGTACAAACACGTCTTGGATATTTCTAATATACACATGCCCACATAGATCGGTTTGTTAAATTTCACCTCGAGTTTACGCAATTCAACTGCAATAAAATTTTCAGAAAAGACGCTTTGACTGTGAAAATTTGGTTGGAAGATCACTGCTTCCGCACCGTATCTTTTGTCCCATTTTGTTACGAGTTTTATATCTACATGGTTACGCACATTTTCTATAGTTTTACCGAAAACCGCCTTATTCATCAATTTGTACAAATTTTTCTCAAAATCGTTGGTAGCGGATGTTCGAAATTGTGTATTTAATTCGATGTAACTTCGGAGCCACGGAAATTGTGCTAATTGTAATATGCGATGGATCTTTGTAATACGAAAACTATGTCGCACACATTGTTGCAAAGCGCAAAAGTAAATAATATAACGCGACTTATCGTGTAGTGTTGCAAGCTGCTTCTCTTGCCGTTTGCCAGGCGACTTATCGCGCGTCGGGCAAAACGGTAGATCAGCATGCGCGTCGTGCAGTTGACGAAAATACTCGAGGTCGGCATGAAGGATGTAACCGATATCTGAAGTTGATGTCACAGACATCACGTCGACACTCCAGACGTTGTCTACCCATTGGAATGCGGCATACGGTAGCGGCTGACACATTGCCCACCCGTACAAGTTATTTATATTATAGTACATGAGATACGACGTTGGTTTTGATGAGTCGTAAGTCTGCAGGTACTTGTTATTAACTTGCGCGTATTTTGTGCTGCACTGACTAAGACCACCGCGTATACCGCGTTCGATAAACATAACCATATCAACGTTTGTAAGTAAGTCAAACGTTATACCTGTGTGTTTCAGCATAGCGTCCCACGTATAACCGGGTAAAGTATACTAAAGCGCGAAATCTAATCCGTAACTTCGAATACAACTTTCTCGAAAATTTTCAACTATATCAGCCAATAATAAAACATCTGTCTTTAAATATAAATCGCTGTATTCACCTAACGTGCGAATAGAAATTCGTTGCTAGATGTCTACAGCGTGTGCATATTCACTCTCAGATATTGTTTCACCGGTCAGAGAACTATAAAATGATTCACGCGGTGGTAAACGCTGCTCCTGCAACTTGTCGACACAGCCTACGTATTTGTATAGAAAGATTTCTTTACGCGTTAATAATTCAAAGTTTTCGACGGATAGATTTTTAAATTCTGATTGTAAAATGTTTAACTTGTCTTTATGAAGATACGACGCCAGTTTATCGAGACTAGCACTGAGAAATTTGCACGAATCGATGTATCGCAACACTATAGTGTAATTTTTTAAACTACTTGTTTCCGGTTGCGCCACGTTCTTGGAAAAGAATGTATATTTTTTCTTGTTATTAGGGAGAACAGTAACTTTTTCTTCAAACGCAGTTGCAACCTCTTTAATAATAAAGTGTGCATTGTATCCGGATAAATTATGAAAAATTACTGGGATACAGTGTGAATTTTTATAATTTAAGTTGCAGTTGGAGTGCGCGGGACCTCTGTATTTACCAGTCAGATGACAATGATCGCGAACTCTTATGTCGTCTGCCGCGAATGGTTTTTCGCACACGTGACAGTGACTCGCGTTACGATAAGCTGACCTTTGTTGTTCCGTTAACCTTTCCATGGGCACATTGGTAGATAAAATAGTTTTTACTTGATTAGCCAATTCTTTGAGTTCATCGACGAACCATGCGATGCAATTTTCGCCGCGACGATACCGATAAGCAGGAAGGAGTCGTTTTATGAGCAGCGGACGTAACATCCTATGCTGAACGCCTTGTGATGTTGATACCCATAGGTTGTTTGCTGCGTTTTTGCATCAGTCTTGTGTACTATGCTCTCAAGGTCAGCGTATACTACGAACGGGAGACGTTCCTTCCTGCTGTGGTTGCTAAAACTGAGCCACTTGTTCTCTTCTGTCGGTAACCGGATTGCGTAGTTTAGTTCATTTTTCCACAATCTACGGTGTGGACATTCAACTTGTCCAGAGAATGGAAGTAGTGTAAACATTTGCAAATATATAATACATTATTTTTTTATTTTATCACACATCCTATATACATATACATACAACGCAAGCATATACCTGTCGCAAATATACTTCTTCCTATTATGCTTATTTAATTGTGTGCTCACGAGTCGAGACAGCTTCTTTATACACGCAAAGTGCCCACGATTAACATCTCGTAAATCCGAAACATAAAGCAAGTTGACGTGCTTCTCTCTCTTTTGCTCTGTGAGTCGTATTGGAAAGATGACAAGTTCGTTCTTCTTCTTATTTCTCTCCAATTCCATACTGTACACGTTTACAGAGATTTTGTTGAGCCGTTCAAATTTTGATCTTTGGTGTACACTTATTGGACACTCAATGTCCTGTAAATTCAACACTGTTGTATAGTGGGGATACGATGATGTGCGTTCTACCTTTCTTGCAGCAGGATAAAGAGCGGCAACCACCGACCATGCAAAGCATGCATTGTCCTCGGATAGCACGTTAATCACCGCTCACTTAAACTTAACGTCTGGCGGCAAATTTATATGACATCCTGCGCGCAATGGATTGTATTTGTTCACGTTTACAGTTAAATTTAGTATACGTGACAAAGCCCATCTGCTATCGCGTTCTTGGAATTCATCTAAGGACGCTAATGTGGGTTCTATAACGTATCGCTCGTACCATTCGTCTAAATTGGTAGTACAAAAGAGTTCTGAATTTCTTGTTGGTATATTTTTATTGGCTCGTTTATCTCCTGATATAAATTCACCATTGAACACTGTATTGATTTTCAGACTATTGTGTTTCTTAATGGCTTTTTGTACTTTTTCCAACACTGTGCTTTTCGCGTGTTCGAGAAAATGACGAGGTTTGATATGATGTTTGTTGATGATAACACCTGCCATTATTCTACTTTCACAAGCGGTGTCTATTTTTCGCCATGTAAGTCCATGTCCGGCGCCAATGTATGCAAACTGTTGACGCAGTGAGTCTTTTACTCCATCGAGTCGCGTAATTCTAGCGACCAGTGAATGCCTGACTCCTAGAGACAGTCGTGGACGTTTGTTCCGACTATGTTCTTCTAATAATTCGAGACGTTTTTCACATCGCTGTTCCCATGCAACAAACTCTTTTTGCGAGTTCAAACGAGTCGACTGCGCCAATACATTGCGCTTTAATTGCGCACTAGTTTTCATTTTGTCACCTTTTTAACACTTTGTCTTTAAAAAGAAACACACGTATTAATCACTTTATGTTCTGATGAAATACTAATTTTATGCGACGATGTCGCCTTTTTATAGTATATTTTGTGCTGATGCTGCAATTTTGTTGATGCTGTCTTTGTTNAATAGAAGTAACATTTGATACACGAAAGAAAGTGCAACGTTTGCAAAATTTAACTTTGACTACGTGATAACAACGATGACATCTGATATTCGACAGAAATGCTTTTTTGCAGAAATTTTGAGTCATATATAGCAATTGCACAATTGTTATTTTCTAATACGCAGTTAGCAATTTTTTGCTATCATCAGCATTTTTTTTAAATATAGGATTATGTTACTTCAATACGTGATCAAATCGGTGAACTTTGATATCCGGCAAACAAAAGTGCATTTATTATATAGAATGAGTCATAATTTTTGATGCCATCATCACTTTTTTAATCCAAAGTGGTGGGGCCGGGCGATATTTAAGAAAGTTATTACGCGACACCACATTAGTCAATTTTTGATCGCGGTTTCAAGAAGATACAATGTATACCGTAGCGACTAGCGGAAAATACAACGGTGCGACAAAAGTTGCACGCAACAGTAATTAAATTGTCGCTTTACTTGATTTTAGCATATACTTTATTTACACATATTTTTACAATGTGTCAACAGCGTCTTCGCCACATCAGGCGACTCGCATTTTGGGAAGACGGTATGCGTTAACATCAACAGCGTACAAATACATTGAGAACAGGAATCAAATAAGGCCGATACGAGCCATTCGCAGGATGTTTGTGCGGAAACTATGCGTGTACAAATATATATATATATAAATATAACGAATTTTTACCTGTAAATTTTTACAAGTATTTTTTGAATTGAAATCTCAATTCTTAAATTCATACGGGATGCTAGATTTGCATCTCACATATGGAAAACCCCGGATACCCCCCTAACTAATTTTAAAATATTGCAAAAAAAACTTCTCGGCCAGGAGTCGAACCTGGAATCTCCGGCTTTCCGTGCCATCGCCTTCCCTGTTAGGCCACCGAGGCACTTGGAGTTAGTCTCGCAATACTTATACATATATCGAAGATGGTCTGATAATGTTGTTAACGCTAATTTTCAGCCAGCGTAATTAAAAAGACTTGACGCTCGTGAAATTGTATTTTAAAATTAGTTAGGGGGGTATCCGGGGTTTTCCAAATGTGAGATGCAAATCTAGCATCCCGTATGAATTTAAGAATTGAGATTTCAATTCAAAAAATACTTGTAAAAATTTACAAGTAAAAATTCGTTACATTTATATATATATATATTTGTACACGCATAGTTTCCGCACAAACATCCTGCGAATGGCTCGTATCGGCCTTATTTGATTCCTGTTGACAATTTCACGAGCGTCAAGTCTTTTTAAATACATTGAGATTGGAATAAGTGTCGGTCCAATCTTGTATGTGGAGATCGTTATCAGAGACAACCGTGGCAATTCATTGCTTATACCATTTTCCACATGGCAAACAATCATCCAGAAGCAAACGGATATTCAACAACTACTACGATCGACCGATGCGTCTGCAACTTTGTGGTTTCGAGATTTATTATTCGCTAAATGTCGTTATTATTCGCGATGCACGAGTTGTAAAATTTACATTAAACAATAAGTGTTTATACATGAAACCACTTACCGTAAAATTTTTGTTAACTTTCAATTCGTGTATTAAAAATATGTATTATTGGTTGGCAGAACGTACTCATGTAATAAATACAAAGTTTGCACACTTTAATCGCGTTCTACGAGAACAAAACATTGCTGATGTAAGCAATGTTGCAACAGCTATATGTCAGAGTGGAGTGTATAATAGTAGCGCGATTATAGACTGTGAATTAGTAGCGCGCGCTTTAAAAGATATTATGTGCGACGCATGTAAATAATATGTACAAAAATGTTAATAAAATTTGAATATAAAAGTGAATAGTACGTCTTTGCTACTTCTCGCTAAAAACTGCAACTCCGCAACTATGCGCGCTCTCGCTAAAAACTGCGTATAAGGATACATTACATAGTTGTCCTAAGCATGTTTTTTCATATTTCTGTTATATAAAAAACATGTACATATTAACCAAAACGTAGATATACCTTCCTAGTTGTCCTAAGCATGTTTTTTTATACTTCTGTTATATAAAAAAATGTACATATATACCAAAACGTAGATATATACATCTTGGAGACGCGGTATTGTCGCACAGCATTAAGAAATATATACCATGCATATAGTAAGAAATACATACATACCTTGAAGTTGCCGCTATATTGCAGCCGCCATACCGGTGGCTGCCGCGTGACGTCATATCCTGTGACGCCATTTTGTCAAACTGCCATATTGCGTGTGAAATCGCCATACCGGAGCCCGCCGCGTAAAGTCGCCATAATGGATGACGTCATTTCCCGCGTGACGTCATATCCTGTGACGTCAGAGCGACGCCCCCGCGTGACGTTATAGTGACGTCATCCCTCCTCCTGTGACATCATATCTCTTTCCCTCCCCGCGTGACGTCACCCCTCCCCCTGTGTCGTCATACCTCTTCCCCTCCCCGTGTGACGTCATCGTGACGTCATTTCTCTCCCTGTGACGTCATACCTCCTCCCCTCCCCGCGTGACGTCATCGTGACGTCACCCCTCCCTCTTGTGACGTCATCCCCCGCTCCCCCCTCGTAGCTACTGGGTTAGATCTCTCCTTATATCACTACTGCGTGGGACGGCAGAACTGGTGTATGACACAAGGGCTTCAGTGTCACTTATCAAAAAGAAATGCTTAAAAGGAGAAACTCCCGCAGAATTAACAAACATAGAGTTAACAAGAGTTACAGGCCATAAAGCCTGTGTGATAGGAAAGTTTGTAGCGTACAGGTGAAAAATAAGAAGATCAAACATTCTATGTATATTGTGAGTTATAATTTCTTTTTACATTATGAAAGAATCCTGAGAAGTGATTTCTTAAAGAAATATAACGTCACTCACGATTATAAAAAAGGGAAAATCCTCGTAGGACAGGAAGCGTCGACCCTGCACCCTCATAGAAGCATACAGATACCATCGAAAAGTGAGGCCATTATACCAGCAATAGCAAGTAGCAATCAGGTAGGACTAATTGAAGCTGAGGAGAAGCAGCCAGGAGTATTTATCGGCAGTTGTCTTGTACAGCCGAAAATTTATTTATGCCCCGTGAGCGTAATCAACACAACGGAACAAGCCGTAAAAATGCAGATTCTGCAGGTGAAAATTGAGCCGTTAACGGACATTGACGGAGGCTTAGAAATAAACGTAATAAAAAACGAACTCAAAGGCCGTTCACGTCAGAAAAAAATAAAAAGTTTGTTACAAATAGAACATTTAATCAAAGAGGAAAAAGAGGAACTTTACGAATTGAGCAAAAAATACAGCAATATCTTCCATTTAGCCGGAGAACCGCTAAGTAAGACGAACGCAGTTGAGCATCAGATTTCAGTCAAGGTTGACACTCCACCGATTAATGTAAGGCCTTATCGATTACCAGAAAAACACAAGCAAGAGGTCGATAGGCAAATAAAAGAAATGTTGGATAGCAAAATAATCCGCCATAACAAGAGTCAATGGAATGCGCCACTTCTAGTAGTACCTAAGAAGATGGACGCGTCTGACATTAGAAAACTGAGGATACTAGTGGATTTTCGACGTCTAAACGACGTAACCATCGGAGATTCGTTCTCACTACCTAACATAACCGAAATTTTGGATCAGCTGGAGAATGCTAAGTATTTTTCTACGTTAGACTTGGCATCGGAATATCATCAAATATCTATGAAAAAGGCGGATAAATGCAAGATAGCATTTTCAACGCCGTACGGGCATTACGAGTATAATCGAATATTCTTCGGACTAAAGAACGCGCCAGCAACGTTCCAGAGGCTGATGAATTCGTTTTTAAGTGGACTCCAGGGTGTGAAGTGTTTAGTGTATCTGGACGATATTGTAATACATGGAGCCAGTCTAGAGGAATACAGCAAGCGACTGAAAGAACGACTGTTTGAACGACCCTGGGAATACAGTTTAAAATTACAACCGGATAAATGCAAATTTTTTCGGAAGGAAGTCACGTATCTGGGACACATAATCACAGAAAACGGAATAAAGCCACACCCATTGAAAATAAGTGCAGTGAGAGATTTTTCTGTGCTGACACAGGTAAAAGATATACAGGCTTTCATAAGATTGGCGGCCTATTACCGGAAATTTAGTGACCAATTTTCAAGAATTGCTAAGCCTTTGACACAGTTAACAAAAAAGAGTGTCAAATTCGAGTGGGGGCCCGAACAGCAACAAGCATTCAAAATATAAAAAGAAAAATTGAGCAGCGCACCTTTGCTGCATATCCGGATTTTACAAAGGAGTTTATCGTTACACCCGACAAGTCAGGTTACGCAATCGGAGCTGTCTTGTCATAAAGCCCGATAGGACAGGATAAACGCTGCCGAACAAAATTATAGCACCACGGAAAAAGAATTGCTATCACTAGTATGAGCCGTAAAATATTTTTGACCATATTTATATGGTGTTAAGTTTGAAATCGTAACGGATCACAGAGCACTTGTGTGGTTATTTAGTGTCGAGGACCCCGGATCACGAATAATCCGTTGGCGATTGAAACTCGAGGAATACGAGTATGAGATAATTTATAAAAAAGAGAAAGCCAACACCAATGCAGATGCGTTAAGCCGAAACATCGAGTAACACGAAGCGTGTACATACAAAGCAGAGGAAACCGATGAGGGCAAAGAAGCAAGTGAGACACAAGAACTCACGGAAGAAGAAAAGAAACAGATACTGTATGAGTATCACGATGCGCTGTTAGGAGCGCACCAAGGGATAGCACGAACCGTAAAACGAATTTGCCAGAATTATAATTGCCCGCACCTTACAAAGGATGTGGAAGCGTATATCTTGAAGTGTGCGTCTTGTCAGCGAAATAAAATGGCGAAAAGGGTTAAAACACCAATGGTAATCACCGATACGTTAGCAGAGTCATTTGAGAAATGCGCTCTCAATATTGTTGGACACTTAACGGTAACAAGTAACGGAAATAAGTACTTATTGACCTTCCAAGATAATTTGACAAAATTCAGTAAGACGATACCTATCTCAAGCCAGGAAGCAGCAACCGTAGCAAGAGAGTTTGTTACAAAATTAATGTGCAAGTATGGCATTCCAAAAACGGTATTAACAGATCAAGGCACGAATTTCGTCAGAAAAATGTTTAAAAACGTGTGCAGATTATTACGAATTAATAAAATTCAAACAACGGCATATCACTCCGAAAGTAACTGAGCTTTGGAACGTTCTCATAGGACTTTAGCTGAATATATAAGACACTACGTAAATGAAAATCAAACAGATTGGGACGAATGGATTCCGTACGCCATGTTTGCGTACAATACTACGCCACATTCAGCCACAGAGTTTACACCGTTCAAGTTGATGTATAGTAGACTGGCGGAATTGCCAACCGCATTAAGAAAACCTCCGGCGGCACAGTATAATCTGGAAGATTACGCACAGGAGTTAAAGGAGCGATTACGCGTCGCAAATCGCGTAGCAAGAGGAAATCTGCGCGAGGAAAAAGAAAAAGCAAAGCGTTATTACGATAAGAAGACAAAAACAGCATCTTTCAAAGTTGGCGATAAGGTTCTGCTATACGATGAAACATTGAGAAGGGGAAGTTCAAAAAAACTGGAATTACTATAGATTGTCTGAAATGCAACGCAGCATGTGTCGCCACCGGCACCGGTAACTAGCACGGCTGTTGCTAGGACTGGTGGGCCTGCTGAATCGGCGCGATCGATCTACTATAAATCGATCGCGTGGATAAAGCAGAGCAAAGATCGTGATCAGACTGCTAGCTCACTGTGTGGCTCCGCAAGCCGGAGAGTTTACCACAGTGAGGAACAGCCGTGTAAGGAACATAAGGAACATTGTAAACGGAGCAATAAAGATAAGAATACAAGTTCAAGCTTAGAACTTCATCTTAACCACCCGACCATCCTCGATATCCAACAGTACGAACTAACCAAGTAGTAAAGGGCGTGGGAATAAGTACGTTCTTACCACGTTTTAATATCACGCCACCAAGAAAAAGGGAACAAGTGAAAATTAACGGCATGGGATTGGAAAGTGTAACGCAAAACAAAGTGCAGTTGCGGTCGTTAGAAGAACAATTAACACGACTAACAAAAGAACATGATCTTGTTGATAACGCATTTTATAAGCAGCCACACTTTGTTCTCTCGACTTTGGTAAGCGTAACCTTAATTGTCGTAGCAAGCGTGAGTTTGTTTTTGGTTGCGAAAGAAAAACCTCCAAGCAAGACGAGAGATGTTCAGTCTTCAAGATATAAAGTCAAGTGCCCGACAACATGGGCACGCGGCACCCGACTTTTAGTATAGTAAGCGGAAAATGGCGATACATTTTTTTTCAAGAAGGAAGAAAAATGTGAAATCTAGAGTAATTTTGTACGGGCCATTGAGCAATCACGGAAATACGCGTCATTGCTCAATCGTCTCGAATTTGCTTAAAAAGTAACAAGCAGCATTTTGTTGTAAATAAAAACTGCTTGTTAAGCATAGTGTTAAGTAGGATACAGACGCAGCACGCGACGTCAGCGGTCTACGTGCAGTAGCATTTGGGTCGCTAAATTGCTGAATGGTCGCGATCGATCCCTTTAAAAGATCAATCGTTAGTAACGACAGGCAGAACGTGAGTAGCTGTTGACAATACTGTGTGGCTCCTAGTCCATCCGGAGAGTTTACCGCAGTAAAGCAACAGCTAAGTGTCAGTGCTAGCGTGTGTTGATTGTACAACAATTGTACACTTGTTAGTAATAAACTACGCCAGTTTTCTATAAAAGAATCTTTTTCTTTACCAAGTCCTTTAACTCTCCCGATCTCAACATATGTAACAAATGTTACTCGCGAGTAACGGAGAACGCGTTTGCGATGTTTAGCGATAAGGTAGAAGTTACGCCGTTACTCGTAGTATGTGTAGAAAAAAACTGCTATGCCTGCTAAATTTTTGTTACATCATCAACAAAACGATTTGTACTGAAAATAACAAGTAGACCCAGCAAAACTTTATTTTCTATGAAAAACAAAAAAAAGAAAAAGAAAAAGTTGTTTCAAAATAAAAAATATTTAATGCAAAAAAACTTGGCGCGGCTGCACCAAAAATCTATGTACAGACAGACATGTCTTATATCTGCAATCAAACTATTTACAAGCTGCAGATAGATATGTTTTGTGTACGCGCGAGCATACCCAGTTATTTACAGCTGTTTACAATTATTTTTTATATATTTCACATAAGTAAAAGATCTTGATATATCACAAACAAATAAGCCAATCAGCGTTTTAGGAAAAGTATATACAAATATTTTTATTTTTTGGATGTCACCGTTATACACTTTAAGTCAGTATCAGTAAAACTGACGTTAATTTGTTAATAATAATTAAGTTAGTGGATTACAAACTAAGTAGTTTTAAAGTAGTTTAAAAGTTTAATTTAACATTTGTAGTTTACATAAAACATTGTTTAAAACAAAAACTACTGAGTATAGTTATTACATCAAACTTCCGTTCATATAAAAATTTCAATTCATTATATTTGAGGTGCAGCCGCGCCAAGTTTTTTTGCATTAAATATTTTTTATTTTGAAACAACTTTTTCTGTTTGTTTTTGTTTTTCATAGAAAATAAAGTATTGCTTGGGTCTACTTGTTAGTTTCAGTACAAATCGTTTTGTTGATGATGTAACAAAAATTTAACAGGCCCAGCAATTTCTTTCTACACATACTACGAGTAACGGCGTAACTTCCAACATATCGCTAGACATTGCAAACGCGTTCTCCGTTACTTGCGAGTAACATTTGTCACATATGTTAATAATACGTACGTTGCAAGATGTCTGTGCAGAGGGTTTGGTTTGCAAGACCTCTGATATGTACAAATCTTCTTTTGCAAAGGTGTCCCATTTGCTCTGCAAGATGTTTGAATGCGAGATATGTGTAAAGGTGTCTTGTTTTGCAAGATTTTCACATTCGCATTATTCTGCATTCTGCAGTCTTCTGTGCAGATTGTGCACAGAAAACTTATTTCTATATAAAAAAATAAAATAAAATTGCTTTTTTCAATTTCTCTATTTTTTCATGATATTGTAATGCTCCTAGAAGATGCAACTTTATTTTGTGAAATGATTTTGTATAATTATCACATCCGTTTCTAAGATCTTCTAATTTTTGCCATGGTTTAAACATGAGTAATAAAGAACAGAAATAATTCTCCGGTTGTGTATTCACGTATTTATAATGATTAATAAGATATTCACGCTTCCGTCCTTTAAGATATAGACTATTTAGATATTATCTATTTTATGTATGTAAAGATATGTGTATATAGTTTTGATAGGTGGACAGAAGGAAAGAGAATCAAAAATAGATATTTAAAGGTACTGCATGACAAGATCCTAAATTCCAATCCAAGAATTTTGACTTTATTTTTAATATATTATTTGATAACAATTATCCGATAGACTTCATATATGATATTTTTATTCTTAGATTGAAACAATTTTTATAAAAATAATGACTTAAGGAGGTTTTTGTCTAACATTATTTCTAATGATACACAGCGGTACTAGTTTGTCATGCCCTACATAAATAATTTTTTGGAAAAATTTTTAAAAATATGTTGGATGTCGAGGAAGGTCGGGTGGTCGAGATGAAGTTCAGAACACGAACTTGTATTTTTATCTTTTATTTCTCTGGTTACAACTCCTTCTGTATCTTACACGGCTGTATCTNACTGCGGTAAACTCTCCGGCTTGCGGAGCCACACAGTGAGCTAGCAGTCCAATCACGGTCTCCCCTCTGCTTCATCCACGCGATCGATTTATAGTAATCGATCGCGCTGATTCAGCAGGCCCACCGGTCCTAGCAACGGCCGTGCTAGTTACCGGTGCCGGTGTCGACACATGCTGCGCTTGCACTTCACACAACGCGGCGATGTGTAGCGCCCTGTGGCAACCAGCAGTTCTTCCTAGAACTGCTGCCTTCCTGCTACCTAACTAGGTCATTGAGCAATGACAGTGATGTCTCATCACATTGCTCAATGGCCTCATCTTAACACAAAAATTGGCTCACAACAAATATTTCTAAAAGACTCACATACTCGTTTAGCTTTTTATAGCATTGACAAACTGGCTAGATTCATCAACGTTTATAAGGATCCTTTATTTCTGCTTTTACGTCCTTCTGTTGTATATAAGATTAAGTGCCGTGATTGCAAAGCTTCTTATGTAGGACAAACTGGCAGAATGTACATGCGAGAATTAAAGAACATAAAAACCATATCAATAGAAATTCCACTCAAAAATCTGTAATTACTGAACATAAACAGCAATATTCACATGATTTTGAATAGGATAAGGTAGAAATTTTAGATTGTGAGAAATCTTATAAACGGTTGATATCAGAAACGCTACATGTAAGAAGTCAAATCCGCGGGCTTAATTTACAAAGTGACACTAATAAAATTTAGACAATTCTTACTTACTTTTTGTCGATAATACATCGTTATGTGTCTTGTTGTTTGCGGCTTTGACTTTTATTCAAATACACACTCTGTTTCTCAGTCGCTTTATTCCATTTGTAAAGTGTTGGTCGAGTCTGCTTGTGCGACTTGAACATTCAGCACTGTGCGACGTATTTTATTACAGTATTTTGTAAGTGACATTTATATAATATCTTTACTTTGTGATTTAAAAAATTTTTTTAATTTTCATTAATTGGATTGTACATTAAGTTTATAATTGTAAAAATGCATTGAGAAAGATCTAATACAAGGTCGAAAACGTTTTGCACTAAGTTTCAATAAATTGATTCAACTATTCACACATCGACATTTGTGTTTGCTTCAATAGCCATTACACCTTTGTTTATTACTATCTATTTTGTAATATACGACATACTTATTTTTCGGTTTCATCTTCGTGATATTATACCACTTTGCAAATTCATAAAGAGACACATCTTAAAAGGTATTTAAATTTCCTTCGGTTTGTATAAACAATAAAGTACAAATAAAAGGTCAATATCGAGCTAAGTTAGGTGTGATATAAAATAGTAAAAACAGTACATATAAAAATATATTCGAAATCAATACATGTATCCAAAAACGTTTTCTGCTCAAACGTGAGCTTTTTTTAGTTGCACAATAAATAACATACAAAATTTAAATAATAGTAACCGTAATTAACAATTAGGAAAAAAAAATAAACGTTGTATTCTTTGTCCATATGTCATCAGTAAAATAAAATTGTGGTCATACCTTAAAGTTAGTAGTTGATGTTAAAATGTAATCGAAGAACACTCAAGATAAGATGTAATAATAGATAGAAACTTACATGATGGAAGTTGGATATTGTATGCCGAAAACAGATAAAGAGTCACCTTATTTATACAAACTTCCCCACTCATAAAAATGTTGGTGGTAAACATATTCGTTAAAATTCAAGTTTGTTTCATCCTTTCTAACAAGTCAAAATAAGATTGATCTAACATATCTAAGTCATTAATTAGATTAAGACCATTTGTTTGACTCTTAATATGGATTGTTTCAGATATTAATCTTTTATAATAATTAGATTCGTAATCACAAATGTTCACATTATCCCATCCGAAAGTATGATCTGAGTCTAAAATATGTTTTGAGATAACGGATAGTGAGGATGTATCCAATTTTATGTTGTTTTGTGACCGGAACTCCCCAAAATGTCGTCCCTAATCGACAATTTTAATTTAATTTTTTTACGGTCGCCAGTCGGTTTTCCCTATATTACCGACAAGAATATCTTTACTCTATGCCGTATCTTTTATTGCCCTTAAGCGTATACTCACGTAGAGATTTTTTGTAGATTAACGGACTCGATTCTAAATTTCCATATTTTGTAATACCGTATCCTGTAATGATTGACACTATTGCTGTCTCGATACTGATTTTGTTACCTTGGTTTTATCCTTCGAGACATTTTCTTTTTCTTTCTCGGTTGATTTCAAAAGTACAGAACTTTAATGCTTACACAGCCACAAAAAAAAAGTTCTGGCCTGGGGGTCAGACTATGTTTACTATATGTTTTTGGAGTCGCTGAATCCAAATCCGGAGTCCATTTAACCCTATCACATCAGGTTTTTGACATAACCTTAAAAAACCTATAATTCAAGCTCAATTAGCCAGTTATACCAAATATATTAAACCAATTTACTCTATAACCCCTCAATTCCATAACTCTAAACCTCTTAACCCGTTAATCCCTTGACTTCAAATTCCAATAACCCTATAACCTCGTAAACCCATAACCTTATTACGTATGCTCAGAAAACAAATGTGGAACCGTCGGCATTAGCGTTACCCAATATACACTACGAGGAGGTTGCACGAACGGATTTTGTACATCATATAGCCTTTATTAGAGCTATTTTAAAGGTAACCTGATGAATAAATAAATAAATAAATAACAAATAACAAATAACAGATATGTAAGATGCTGACGGGCCGCATGGCATTGAGCGCGATATTTTGTTTATGATTTTGAATGCGAGCGATTGTTCGGAAAGTCGTCGGTGATCGATGTTTGCGATTCTTGACGAGGGCGGAGTTTTAGAATTGTTATCTTGACGCGAGACAGCCTGTGATAGGAGCAGACAGACAGTCGTTATCAAGCGAGCCGTTAGACGAAGCAGATCAGAAAGTGAGTCGATCGTCTCGAGAAAAGCGAATTCGCAGAATACCTTGTAGCCGTGAATTTTTCATATATTGTAAGAATATTAAATATACTTTGATTTTATTTTACTATCAAGTTCCGGAAAGTTACATTTTATTTAAAATATTTCCCACAAATTGGGGGCTCGTCCGGGATTAAAAAGAATAGATTACCACGCCGGTGGTGACTAAAGACAAAACGGTTAGAAATTCAAAAGAAAACGGCTTGAAAAAAAAAAGAGTTTCGGCAGTGTGGAGGTGTTGCAGTGGTGTCGAGCAAATGTGTCGCTGTGTAATTGCTCGTGAGATTCGCGACTCGCTTTGTCAGGCAGTAGTGTAAAGCAGTGCAGCCGGTGAATTTCCCGTAAAAAGGCGTGTGAAGCTGTGGAGCGCGCCATGATGGACCCGAGAGACTTCACGGTCGCGCAGCTGAAAGCGATGTTGAAGCAGAGGGGCCAGTCTACTTCGGGAAATAAGTCGGAGCTTCTGGTCAGGATGTGGAGAGTGGATCCGTCGGGTGAGTGGTCAAACTTGCCGGCGAATGGCTATCTTGAGTGCGGAGCTGATGCAGATGACGCAGATAACGAAGAAGATGATGTACCTCGCGACGCGTGTGACGTCGGTGCGCGGGGAGCGGGCAGCGAGACGGTGCGCGGCGATCAGGTGGTTCGCGCGCAGGTGAGCGGTCACGTGAGCGCGGCTGTAAACGGCGCGCTCGCACGTGAACAGAGAGTTAGAGAGAGAAAATTGCCGAGTGATAATTCGTATGGTGAGAACGCAGATAGCGGATGGCGGCGTGAGCTAGAATTGCGCGAGCGAGAGAACGCCATGTTAGAGAAGGAAGTTCAGCTGTTGCGGCGCGAAATGGGATTGATGCGGAGAGAGAGAGAGATGGAAGCGGCGATCGGTCCTGATCGAGACGCGCATAATGTTTTTGCAGCGGCGCGGGGCGCGACACCGCGTATTAATGTTACAGCCGTAGCTGAACTGCTAAATAAATTTGATGGAAGGACTGAGTGCTGTGACGGTTGGATGAAGAGACTCGTTTTTCTGAAGGACACGTACAAGCTTGATGATAATTTAGCAAAAATATTATTGAGCATGCGGCTTACAGGTCGTGCGTCAGATTGGCTCCATTCAAAAGCAGAACTGGTGACCTTGCCGTTCGATAAAGTATTGAGCGAATTAAAGTCGATGTTTTCGCACCAACAGAGTAAAGTCGCGGCAAGACAGAAATTTCAAAATCGTATATGGCGGGTAGGGGAAACTTTCTGTGAATATGTTCATGATAAAGTTATTTTAGGAAACCTGGTGCCGGTCGACGATGACGAGTTGGTTGACTACGTAGTTGAGGGCATTCCGGATGTGACGTTGCGCGATCAGGTCAGGGTGCAGAGACTCTCGTCCATCGAGTCAGTTCTGGAGGCATTCGAGAGAATAACTTTGAGGCCGCAAGGTGCAACGGGCGAGAGCGGTGCTGCGAGGCAGGAGAGGAGGAGGAGCAGGCCGCTTGCGGGGGATCAGCGCGGAGGAACGTCGGAGAGGGCTGCTCTCGTGCAAAAGCGTTGTTTTTTGTGCGGCAGTAGCGCCCACACGANTGCGGGGTGCCCGACAAGATCGCAAGGTCGGAAATGTTTCAAATGTGGCAATTTCGGTCATATTGCTGAAAAATGCCCTACAAGAAATGACACAATGAACTGCGCCGTAACAGAAGTGTCGGTCAATAAATTTGTAAAAACGGTGTGGATGGATGGAAGGAAATTAAACGCTCTGATTGATACGGGAAGCGATTTATTGTTGATGAGTGTGAGTGAATATGCAAGGTCAGGTTCGCCGAAATTTACCGGTTGCAAATTACAATTTAAAGGCATAGGTTCTGCATTGATACAGACCTTCGGACAGCGTTGCATGAATATTTTGATCGACGGAATAGAATATAATATAAATGTTCACGTGGTACGAGACGATCTTATTAGACATGACTTGGTAATTGGTGCGGATTTTTTGCGGATTTTCAAGCTGTGTATGTCAGGAAATGAAATTGTAATTAGTAAATTAGACGAAGAAATGTATGACAAATCGGAAATTGTACCGGTGGTAGAACAAATTAATGTAGAATTGTTGTTAAAAGAGAAAGATGCGACATTGCCAAGCGTAGAAAAATTAGTTCGCAATTATGCGCCGGGCATTGCGCGCGATGTAGGAGTAAAAATGCGAATAATTTTGAAGGACGAAAAGCCCGTGTATTAGACTGCTCGAAGATTGTCTCTGTCTGAACAAAAAACTGTGAATGAGCAGATAGCTGAATAGATGGAGCAGGGCGTGGTTAGGCCATCTTTGTCGGAATACGCTAGTCCGGTGGTCCTCGCGAGGAAAAAGGATGGCGCGTATTGTTTGTGCGTGGATTATCGTCTGCTTAATCGCATTGTATTGAGGGATCGCTATCCTTTGCCCTTGATTGAGGACCAGCTAGACCGATTGCAGGGAGCAATGGTTTTCAGCACGCTGGATTTGGAGAACGGCTTCTTCCATGTTCCGGTGGAGAAAAGCAGTCGCAAATACACCGCGTTTATAGTCCCAGATGGTCACTATGAGTTTTGCCGTGTGCCATTCGGTTTGTGTAATTCGCCGGCTGTATTCCAGCGTTTTATAAATGTGGTATTCGCCGAGCTGATCCGAGATGGTACGGTATTAACTTATTTAGATGATTTGATAGTGCCATCAAGTGACTGTGCGAGTGGCATTCAGAAATTAGAGCGAGTGCTGAAGACGGCGAGCGAGGCGGGATTAAAGTTTAAATAGAAAAAATGTCAGTTTTTGCGAAGTAAAGTCGAATTTTTAGGACACGTTGTGGAAAACGGGCGCGTGCGGCCGTCTGGTAATAAAATTAAAGCAGTTGTTTCTTTTCCTGAACCAACCGATGTGAGACGATTGCAGAGTTTTCTGGGGTTGGCTGGATATTTTCGAAAGTTTGTGAACGACTATTCGACGATCGCTCGACCTCTAACCGATTTGTTGAGGAGTGGTGCGAAATTTGAGTGGGGAATTGCGCAGGGGAACGCCTTTGTTGAGTTGAAGACTAGGTTGAGCGCGGAGCCAGTGCTAAAGCTCTATAAAATTGGAGCGGAAACGGAACTTCATACTGACGCATCAAAGTGTGGCTTCGGTGCCATACTGTTGCAGCGGTGCAGGGAAGATCAGAAGCTGCATCCGATCTATTATTGGAGTAAGAGAGCGAGTGCTTTGGAAGAAAAGTATTGCAGCTATGAGCTGGAGGTCTTGGCAGTGGTAAAGGCTCTTGGAAGATTTTGGGTATATTTACTCGGAACATCTTTTAGGATTCTGACGGATTGCCAGGCTTTCGCCATGACAATGAAGAAAAGAGATTTGAGCGTCAAGGTGGCTCGTTGGGCTCTGCGGCTGGAAGAATTTGATTACAAAATCGAGCATCGCCCAGGAAAGAATATGCTTCACGTGGACGCCCTCAGCCGAAATCCGGTTCCCGACTGCATGGTGCTGGACGAACAACATGACGGATTGTTGGCGAGGCTCCGGCGGGCACAGCGAGATGACCCGTGGATAGAGAAGCTGCGGGAGAGCATAGAGGCAGGCAAGCTGGACGGATATGTGGTCTGCAGAGAATTAATATACAAGGTTGACGAGGGGGACACACGCCTGGTGGTGCCGAAGTCGATGCAGTTGCAGGTGATCCGAAGAGTGCATGACCATGGACATTTCTCGGCAGCCAAGACTGAGGCCGCCGTCAGACGCGATTATTGGATCGCGAACCTGAAATCTAAGGTGGAGAAAGTCCTGAGAGGCTGCGTTTCATGTATCTTGGCCGAGAGGAAACAGGGAAAACAAGAAGGTTGGCTGCATGTAATAGACAAAGGAAGTGTTCCTTTGGATACTTACCATGTAGACCACCTTGGGCCGTTAGAGTCAACTGCAAAAAGATACAAACATTTATTCGTGGTGGTCGACGCCTTTACAAAGTTCGTGTGGCTCTACCCCGTCAGAACTACCGGAACGGCCGAAGTTGTTAATAGGCTACGAATGCAAGCGACAACGTTTGGAAATCCAAGGAGATTGATATCGGATCGAGGAGCAGCTTTCACGAGTAACGAGTTTCGACAATACTGCGAAGAAGAGGGTGTGCAGCATATTTTGACGACGACTGGAATGTCGCGATCAAATGGCCAAGTTGAAAGGGTGAACAGGACTGTCGTACCTTTGCTCACTAAGCTAGATGCACCAAAACTTACTGAATGGTATAAATACGTTGACCCGGTGCAGAGGTGCATCAACTCGGTTTTGCACCGGAGTATTGGTGATTCGCCTTTTCGGGTTTTTTTCGGCGTCTTTCCGAGATTTAGAGACAACGTTGGAATTGCCGATGCACTCCAGCAGGAGATAATTCAGGAGTTCGATGAAGAGCGGAATAAAGTTCGGGCTCAGGCTGCTGAGAAGATTGCTCAAATCCAAGCCAAAAATAAGCGTCAATTCGATAGGAAGAGACGAAGGCATCTCTGCAAATAGGAGACTTAGTGGCTATTAGAAGAACCCAGCTAGGCCCAGGACTGAAGTTGGCCTTGAAGTATTTTGGACCATATAAGGTGGTTAAGGCACTTGGCCACGAGCAGTACGTCGTGCATAAAGTGGGTACTGGTGAAGGCCCGAAAACCACGCGTACTGCTGCCGACTCCATGAAAATGTGGGTGACCGGAATTGAGGACGAGACAAATGAATTTGCGGAGGAAGAAGCTGACGAGGCCGAGGAAGTCATTTGGGACGAATGATTTGTCAGGACGGCCGAATGTAGGATGCTGACGGGCCGCATGGCATTGAGCGCGATATTTTGTTTATGATTTTGAATGCGAGCGATTGTTCGGAAAGTCGTCGGTGATCGATGTTTGCGATTCTTGACGAGGGCGGAGTTTTAGAATTGTTATCTTGACGCGAGACAGCCTGTGATAGGAGCAGATAGACAGTCGTTATCAAGCGAGCCGTTAGACGAAGCAGATCAGAAAGTGAGTCGATCGTCTCGAGAAAAGCGAATTCGCANAATACCTTGTAGCCGTGAATTTTTCATATATTGTAAGAATATTAAATATANTTTGATTTTATTTTACTATCAAGTTCCGGAAAGTTACATTTTATTTAAAATATTTCCCACAGATATATAAAATTTTAGTCATTNTCTTTTTTCGAATTATAACGGGTTCTTTTTTTATCAAAAAATCTGTGCAATGGGTTCCGTTTGCGCTTTCTAGCATTTTTCTGTGTGTTTCTCTTTAGCATCCATCAGAAATCTGCCATCATATTTTCGTCCCATTTTCCTTGGTAACGAGTTTCCATCACATTGATATCCTGGTAAAATCGTTTGCCCTGCTCTTTGCTAAAGTCTCCAAGATTGTCAGGAAATTTTTCAAGGTGAGAGTGCAAAAAATGTAATTTTAAATTTATTAGACATCCAAGCGTTTGAAAGCCTGTAATCATTTTTGCAACAATTTGTTTATATTCAGAATTTATTGTATTTTCCAAAAAGTTCTGGGCCACTGCTTTGAAACTAAGCCAGGTTTCTTTTTCCAATCGATTCATTGTACTAACAAAAGTAGTATCTCTAAACATAGTTCTGATTTGTGGACCATCAAATACGCCGTGATCCAGGGACTCAGCCGGATAACGGAATTGCTCTGTTGCCCACCGTCACCGCGTGGAGGTGCCCTGGATGCAGACACAGATAAGACATTACTCTGGATATGGAGGTAGCTCGGGAAAATAAACAACAACATGTGTGGAAATATCCTCGCTGTAAATCATTTATTTTGTTGGGATGATACAAAATAGTTCAATACACTGGTCTTCAAGTCGAAAATGACTGATCTTGTGCGAGATGAGTCTTGTAGAAATGCTGGGCCATGATAGGTTATGCTATGAGAGTTATAATGTTATTGAAATTTAAGGTTAAGGGATTATGGGGTTTAAGAATTAAGGGGTTATAGAGTTAATTGGTTTAATATATTTGGCATAACTGGCTAATTAGGCTTGAATTATAGGTTTTCTGAGGTTATGTCCAAAACCTGATGTAATAGGGTTAAATGGATTTCGGATTCGGTTTTAGCGACCCCAAAAACATATAGTAAACATGGTCTGACCCCTAGGCCAGAACATTTTTTTGTGTGTGGCTGTGTTATCTTTTCCTCATTGGTCGCCTTCTTTTACCTTGATAATGCGATCACTAGAATACCAGAACACCGCTTGGACTTTGCTCAGGAGTGTCGCCAATCCGGGAGTGTGTTTCTGGATGCTTTGTCGAATACATAAGCACCGCCAATCACCTAAGATGCGATCTAGTCACTATAGATGCCTCGCCAATCAATTTCCACTGTCGAGCCGTATGCAATTTCCTCTTATACTTTCTTTCAGAGTTTGGATTAAATGTTTCAATAATTAAGTCACATTTGTTAATAACTAATTGACACTGGTTTATTTTGCAAACTTCTGTCCATTGATACACTTTAATCCGATAACAGTTTTATTTTACAAATTAATAAGGGGTTTGCATCATTTTTTTAAAAAATATTATTTGATAGATTGTGCCTGATTTATATAACCAATTTTTTTTTTCATAAGTTTTTTATGCGAATTAAGGCCACAATTAAATAAAAACGATATTGACTACCGAAAACGGTCCGGAAAAACCCGAGTTTGCCCGAAGGCATTTATGACGTCACATTGGTATAAACAGAACGCTCCTGTCACTCGATAACCACGTAAAAGCCAGGTTAATTTGTTAAAAATGAATCGAAATAACAAGTATAAAACGTGTTTTGTGCCGCAATGTAAATCTACAACAATTGCAATTCCCGGAAAAATTTTTCCGTACCGCAAAAAGAAGAAATTAAAATGAATTGGTTTCTGCTTGCGCAACGTGACGATGAACCATCAAGAAAAACGAATTATTATTGTTGCGAGGATCATTTTGACGTAAGTATTTTTATTGCGACAACATTCAATTCGATTTTATTTGATCCGAATATTCTCAATGCAAATGTCTAATGTAAATATCAACAATTGACATAACCTG